>NW_015386622.1:150712-165533 GCF_001527695.2 Protobothrops mucrosquamatus | reverse complement strand
AAAGAAAGAAAGAAAGAAAGAAAGATAATAATAATAATAATAATAATAATAATAATAATAATAATAATAATAATAATAATAATAATAATAATAATAATAATAATGGAAAAACTAAAACAGCGTGTAATATCAACAGCAAATAAAATTGAAAGATACGAAAGATGAATAAAACAATATATAAAACAATATCGTGAAAATGTCCAGTTCAGCACCAGCACCTCTTCTATCGGTCAATTGATGAAAATCAAGTCCAAACTAATGTTCTCCCATGTAAAGAAAAAACTTTAAACTTTTGGAAAGAACTGTGGGAAAACCCAGTGGAACATAATAAAACTGTCTCCTGGATCAAAGATATCTAAAGCAACACAAAACAAAATGGAGAATATTATAATAACCACTGACATGGTTGCAAAACAAGTAAAGAAGGTCAAGAACTGGAGTCCACCTGGCCTGGACGAGCTGCATGGATACTGGTTGAAACACCTTACCAGCCTCCATCACCGCATGGCCACTCAGTTTGATGAAATGCTTCAAAATGCCACAAGTGAAGAATGGTTAACAGCTGGTTGAACATACTTGATAATGAAGGACCCAGAAAAGAGCACAGAACCAAGCAACTACAACCCAATTACTTGTCTGCCAATAATGTTCAAACTTTTTACAAGAATACTGGCAAATTCAGTGTTCAATCATCTGATGGAAAACAGTCTGTATCCGGTAGAATGAAAAGAAAATTATAAAAAATCAAGAGGAACAAAAGATCAGCTGCTCATTGATAAAATGGTACTTAAAAATGCAAAATGATGGAAAACGAACTTAAATATGGTGTAGATTGATTACAAGAAGGCATTCGACTCATTATCCCATAGCTGGAGTAATGCATGTTTGGAAAACTTTGGAATCAGCAAAAATATCTGTACATTTTTGAAAGCAAATATGCAAAAATGGAAAACAGTCCTAACAGCAAATGGGGAGAACATTGGTGAAATTAACATCAGACAAGAAATTTTCCAAGGGGACTCACTTTCACCACTACTGTTCAACATTGCATTAATTCCATTGACAATAATCTTATGAAACATAAAGCTGGGATACTACATCTCAAGCCAGTATGGCAAGATAAACCATCTACTATACATGGATGACTTAAAACTGTATGCGAAAAGCCACACTGAACTTGAATCAAAATGCAGTCCAACTGTTTAGCAGTGACCTCAGAATGAACTTTGGACTTGGAAAATGTGCTGTACTATCCATGCAACAAGGAAAAATGGCAAAAATAGAAGGAATAGAACTGGGCAATGGAAGTATCGTGAAAACACTAGCAAAGGATGACGGGTACAAATACCTAGGTATATTGGAAGCAGATAACATCCTGAATGGAAAAGTCAAAGAGGCAACGCAAAAGGAATAAATCAGGAGAGTCCACAAAATATTAAAATCAAAGCTGAATGCTGGAAACATAATTAAAGCCATTAATACATGGGCAGTCCGAGTGATATGCTACCCAGCTGGAATTATCAACTGGACTTTGGCTGAACTGGAAAACCTAGACCGGAAAACATGTAAACTTTTGAATATGTACCACGCTCTACATCCACGAAGTGACATCGACAGGTTGTACCTGCCAAGAAAAATAGGGGGCAGAGGACTATTGCAAATCCACCAAACTGTAAAAAAATAAAAACGAAGTTTGAATGACTATGTGAATCAAAGTACAGAAAAACTGCTGCAGGTTGTGAAAACAGAGAGCACTATAAAAATAACAGAAACAAGGGCAGAATATAAGGAAAAACGGCTGGATGACAGATTAAATAGATGGAAAACCAAAGCTCTGCATGGACAGCATTTGAAAAACAACTTGACATGGGCATGGCTTAAGATGGGAACCATCAAGAAAGAAATGGAAGGCTTAAAACTGGCTGCTCAAGAACAAGCACTACAAACTAATGCCATGAAAGCGAAGATACAAAAATACACTGACAATCCAAATTGCTGACTTTGCAATGACAAAGTTGAAACTGTTTCACATCTATTTTGTGAGTGCAGCAAAATCGCGCAAACTGATTACAAAGCTAGACATGACCGAGTTGCTAAATTAATCCACTGGGCATTGCGTAAAAAATACGACTTGCCTGTGTCAGAAAAGTCATGGGAACATAGGGTGGAAAAAGTTGTTGAGAATGAGAGGATGAAAATCTTGTGGGAATACAGACAGATTGCCATTTGGAACACAACATGTCAGATATCGCAGTTGTAGAGAACCGAAGAGTGCAGCTGATTGATAGGAGATGCCAGAGTCGAAGAAAAAGAACTGGAAAAAATTACAAAATATCGCAACCTGGCCATCAAAACTATGCGATTATGGATAAAACATGTAACAGTGATACCCATTGTCATCGGGGCACTGGGAACTATGTCCCAAAATTTTGCAAAATACATCAAGAAACTGCAGCTTCCTGCAATAACTCCAGCAATGTTACAAAAAAACTGTGCTACTCGGAACATCTTATATTTAAGGAGGTACCTGGTTGACACCTAGATGCTGGTAGCACCCTGTGTCAACCATCAGTTCCAGCCAATTTGAATGTTCAGTTGACTGAGGTTTATGTCTAACGAATAATGTGATTGTGTCACATCAGGTCCAGCATCCTGAATATAATCTTCAGTTTTTCTTAGGCCATAAAAAAGTGTTAATTGTCTCTATCAATAATTTAATTCGATGTTGTCATTTTATAGTAATAATAATAATAATAATAATAATAATAATAATAATAGTTGGAAGGGACCTTGGAGGTCATCTAGTCCAACCCCCTGCTCAGACAGGAAACCCTATATCATTTCAGACAAATGGCTGTCCAGTCTCTTCTTAAAAACTTCCAGTGTTGGAGTATTCACAGCTTCTGAAGGCAGGTTGTTCCACTGATTAATTGTTCTAACTATCAGGAAATTTCTCCTTAGTTTTAGGTTGCTTCTCTCTTTGGTTAGTTTCCTTTCATTGCTTCTTGTACTGCCTTCAGATGCTTTGAAGAATAGCTTGACTCCTCTTCTTTGTGGCAACCCCTGAGATATTGGAAGCTGCTATCATGTCTCCCCTAGTCCTTCTCTTCATTAAACTAGACATACCCAATTCCAGCAACCGTTCCTTATATGTTTTAGCCTCCAATCCCCTGATCATCTTTGTTGCTCTTCTCTGTACTCCTTCTAGAGTGGTATTAACACTTCACGTGATCTTGATTCTATCCCTCTGTTAATGCAGCTTAGCACTGTGTTGGCTTTTTTTGGCAGCTGCAGCACACTGCTGGCTCATATTTAAGTGATTGTCCACTAGGACTCCGAGATCCCTCTCACAGTTACTACTATTGAGCGGGTACTACCTATACTATACCTGTGCATTTGGTTTTTCTTGCCTAAATGTAGAACCTTACTTTTTTACCATTGAATTTCATTATGTGCCCAATGTTCAAGTCTGTCAAGATCCTTCTGTATCTTAAGCCTATCTTCTGGAGTGTCGGGTATTCCTACCAGCTTGGTGTCATCTGCAAATCTGATGAATTTCCCATATATCCCCTCATCCAAATCATTGATGAAGATGTTGAAGAGCCCTGGGCCCAGAACAGAGCCCTGCGGCACCCCACTACACAGTTCTCTCCATGTAGATGCAGTTCCATTGAGGACCACATGCTGAGTACAGCTGGTCAGCCAGCTACGAATCCATCTGGTGGTAATGCTATCTAACCCACATTTTCCTATCTTATCAAGTAGTGGTTGTGATCTACTTTATCAAATGCCTTACTGAAGTCCAAGTAAATTATATCCACAGCATTCCTCTGGTCCACTAATTTTGTCACCTGGTCAAAGAATGCAATAAGATTTGTCTGGCATGATCTGTTTTTGACAAACCCATATTGGCTTTTGGTAATGACTTTGTTTGCCTCTAGGTGTTTGCTTATTTGTTTTTTGATTATCTTTTCCAGAATCTTCCCAGGTATTGAGGTCAGGCTGATAGGTCTGAAGTTTCCTGGATCCATTTTTTATTTTTTTTTGAAGATGGGAACTACATCAGCTTTTTTCCAGTCCTCTGGTAGTTCTCCAGTGCTCCAGGATCTTTGAAAGATATAGTTCAGTGGTTCTGAGATCACATCTGCCAGTTCCTTGAGAACTTTCAGGGGTAATCCATCTGGTCCTGGTGATTTGAACTCATATAGGGGGGACAGGTGCTCACTTACCATTTTCTTGCCTATCTTAACTTGTGTTTCTAATCTGTTTTTATGGTACTGTTTTTGATAGATTGGACTATTTTTTCCCTTTGTGTAAAGACGGATGCAAAAAATGAGTTAAGTAGTTCTGCTTTTTCCCTGTTGCATTTCACCTTCTTGCCACTTTCCCCCACTAATGGACCAATCATTTCCTTAACCTTTTTTTGTTTTTTACATGTTGAAAGAAGCTTCTTTTGTTATTTTTGAGTTTTGTCGCAAGCCTTAGTTCATTTTGAGCCTTAGCTTTCCTCACTTCATCTTTGCAGGCTCGGGCTATTTGCTGATATTCTGCCTTAGTAATATGCCCCTCTTTCCACTTGTTATACTTGTCCTTTTTGTCTTTCAATTTATCAGAGAGTTCTTTATATAGCCATGCTGGTTTCTTTTGAGAGCTGTTGTTTTTCTTCTTCGTTGGTATTGTGCTAGACTGGGCTTTTATAATCTCACTTTTCAAAATTTCCCAAGCTTCTTGAGTTGTTTTCCCTTTGAGGATTCTCATCCATAGAATCCTTCCCAACCTCTCTCTAAGTATATTGAAATTAGTTTTCTTAAAGTTCAAGACTCTAGTTTGACTGTGTTCTATTGCTTGTGCTTGCATAATGTTGAATTCCAATAATGCATGATCATTCCCCCCCAAGATTCCTGTGGCTTCATCATCTTCTATCATTTCATCTCTGTTAGTGAGAATTAGGTCCAATATGGCTGATCCCCTAAATCCCTTCTCTACTTTTTGGCAGACAAATGTGTCTGCTATGTTTGTCAGGAATCTGTTTGATCTTCCACTTGGTGCAGAGTTTGTCTCCTAGTTGATGTCAGGGTAATTAAAGTCCCCCATTACTATTGTGATGTGCTTCCTACATACCTTAGTTAGCTGACTAGCAAAAAATTCATCTATTTCTTCTGTTGGGTGGTCTATAGTATACACCTATGGCAATGTCATTTCCCCCCTTTTATATTGACCCAAATGCATTTAAGATAGTTTTCATCATTGTTGTGCTTTATTTCTGTAGAGATGTAGTTATTTCTTATATAGAGCAACTCAACCTCCTCTTTTATTTGGTCTGTTTCTTTTAAATAATTTAAATCCCTCTAGCTGTATGTTCCATTTGTAGGTTTTCATCCCACCAAGTTTCTGTAATGGCAACAATATCATATCTGTCCTCATTTACCTGAATTTCTAGTTCACCCTGTTTATTGTTCATACTCTCTGTATTGGTGTATGGACATTTGAGTCCTTTATGACTGACCCTGTGTTTACTTTCTACATAACTTATGTGGTGCCTGAATTCCCCTTTTTTTCTTACTATCTATTTGATTAGGGCACTTGGTGTGGCACTCACTATTAGAAGCTTGATTTTGCTTGACAGCAAGGTTGATATTCTTGTCCATACACCCCTCTATGTTACATGCACTAATAATCCTATAATTTTTAGATTGCTGGGGACAGGAATGTTCTGCATCAATTAACTCACTATCCCCATTGTTCAGTTTAAATATTTCTCCAGAAAATCTGTGAATTTATTGCCAAGTAATTCAGTCCCTTTCTTTGATGGATGCAAACCATCTCTTTTGTACACTTTTTCATTGGACCAGCTGCAAACATCGTGACTAATATAACCAAAGCCTTCCCCTTTACACCATTCCTTTAGCCACATATTGAATTCTGCTATACACTGGGCTTTTCCATTTTGTTCCTTGTACACTTGTAAAACCTCTGACAAAGTAAGCCTACAGCCTATTCTGCTATGTTCCTGCCCCAAGCTCTGGAAATCATTCTGCACAGAGAATACATCTTTTTGGACAGATTGTTAGTGCCAAGATGTACAATAGCATCCACATCTCAGTCCTTGCTGGCATTCCTGACTATCTTAAAAATACGCTTCTTGTCCCTACTGCCAGTAACACCTGGAAGACACCTGACCTCTTTTGAAACCTCTGTATCCTTTCCTAAATTTACAACCCTTATAATTGCATCACCAACCAGAAGGTGGCTTCTCTTTTTGGATTCCTTGGTCTTCTTGCATAACTGATGTGTAATACCTGATTCACACTTTCCCTATCCAAAACAAGATCTTCATCTTGGACCACAATCCCCTGCTTATTTAAGTTATCATCACCCAAACTACCTTGATCTGTCTCCTTAGTATCCATATTAAGGTCAGCAAGGGCACTGTATCTGTTATGCAGGGAAACAGCGAAAGCTTTGTGTTTATGGTTCACAGCTCTCACCCTGCCAGATCCTATTGTTGTCCACACTGCCCTTCTCCTGCAGGATCTTTGTGGTAGAGAGGGCTGATAGTGCGGCAGCTCAATAGAGCAGAAGGGCTGACCTGGACACCTAATTTCTGCCTGAAGAGCACAGATTACAGACCCTAGATAAGTAATCTGTCCTTGTAGACCATTGATTTGTTTATAGATAGGACACTTTCTAAGTTTGAAAAGAGTACTGCACTGAACTAAGCCAGACATTCTGAAGTAAAAGGAAATCATAATCTCAGAGGCACTTGAATGTACTACTGTTGTTTTAGATTTTTAGCTATATATGCTCTTCCCAGCAACCTCTAGGCAGCTCAAATGCAATGGAGGTCCAACCAGGAGCCCAGCTACTTTTTTCCTTTGCACTCCCCCTTAACTCACAGCTTGCAGCTCTTCCCAGCAACCTCTAGGCAGTTCAAATGCAATGGAGGTCTAACCAGGAGCTCAGCTACTTTTCTCCTCTGCACTCCCCCCTTAACTCCCAGCTTGCAGCTCTTCCCAGCAACTTCGAGGCAGTTCAAATGCTGATCTAGGCAGATCAATACTGCATTCTAACCACCACAGCTCATATAATATTATAATAATGTAATATAAATTACATTAAAAATAATATAAGGCAATGAGGCAATTTTCTATGAGGCAATTTTCTATAAATGAATCCTTCCATCCTGGGAAGTATTTTCTGGTGCTACTTTCTCCCCAGGTGTCTTGGGAAATGATAGGGTGGAAATTTCTCTTAGTCTGAAAGAAAATTTCTAAATGTTCAAAATTCTCCTTGCTCACACTAGTTTCTGGAAATAGGAAAAGACCATCTTATTGTTGACCTTTTGGAAGTAGGTGAGAAGAAATTTAGGTGCCATTTTGCGCCTTGTTGTTTGTAGATAACTATGTAGTTTATAATTTTATGTGGATATTACAGTTGGAGATTTGAAAATATTTTATTCTGTACATTGCTCAGGTTTAGAGAAAAGGACTAACATATAAATAATGTAGAATGAATGAATATGCTATTTTCTTCATCTTCGAGGTAAATCTAAAAAAAGCCTAAATCCACTCAATTGCAACTATTAAATTCATAATACCATTGAGAGAAAACTTATAGAAATGATATTACATTCCTGCTTACAAAATAAGCCAAGTATGAATTATGACTGTATCAGGAGAAGGCCATAAATGGTATTGTAAACAGTAGACACAAACCATTAGCAAAATAAGCAATCAGCATTCCACATATTCCCACGTAGAAACTCAAATATTTTATAATATCTTGATGCTTTGGTTAGGAGGGAAATTATAACTGCTCAGACAAATCAATCCCTTTTGGCATCCTTATATAGACAGGTGCTGTGTTCACTAGACAGGGTAACTTAGTTAAACTCTCATCAGAACATTGGCCAGAAAAGAATGCCTGACTGTTGAGGAAAACCTAATAGTAAATCAAGGCTACAAACCATAGGCATGAGATGACTTCTTCCGTAGAGCTGTCTGGCATTACACTTTAGTGAAACTTGAATGGTGGGTCATGTTCTGTCAAAGTTAAAACAAGAAAGAAAGAATGTGCAATTATGTGATGCAGCACAGAGGTGAAATAAATAAGTAGTGAATTTCAGTACTGCCTATTCATTTCTCATTTAAACCACCAGAAGACCATCAAGCCACTTATATTTCTGCATAGATTGTTTGAACATACAGACAAACCATTCTGTCAGACATGTTTTACTAAATTAAGCTGCTATATTTTTGAATTTCTGAACTACAAGTGCTTTTAAATTAAATTAAAATCAAGACTAAATCTGGAGAGGAAGTTGACTGGACTTTTGCTTCCTGCATTATTTCATATAATTGACAGCAGTACTTTTTCACAGGAATATCGGGTAGTCCAGGCAGTTTAAAATGAATATAAAAGTTTATTGCAAGCTCATACTCTCTACAAGAATCTGAACTACTAATGGTCAAAGCAAATTGGCAGTAGATAAAAGTCAAAGGAATTCCAAGTGGACTGGATTAGATCTCTTGTGAGTGCTCAGGGATTTGAGACTGATGATGCATTTGATTCCTTCCTGGGGCTCAGCCTGGTCATCTCCTGCATTAACTAGCTAATGCCATACTTTGTTCAAACTCCTTCAAGAAGAATGATAGTACTTTAAAATATACTCAAATTATGTCACTATTGTCATATTAGCACAAAGCAGCTGTCCCATCCTGAATCTTGAAAATCCAGTGGGTGTAGTGCCACACAGGTAATCTTCAAAATGGAAAGTCATTCATTCAATATAGCATTTCCTTTCTGTCTAATAAATGAATAGATAAATCTTCCCAGCTGTACTTCCTTCCCTTTCTTTTTTAATCTCTGCTTCTCATTCTCTCTGAATCCACAATAGTAATACTGAAATAGGAACATTCCCTTTTCCATGAAAAGTTATACATCAGCAACTCTTCTGTGTAGTATTAAAAGATTTAAATGATTCAAAACCTGAAACTTGTATCTATTTTTCCTCACTTGGCTGACTGCATACTGTGCTCTGGCTTGCTAGAAATACTACTTTCATTTTTTGATGCTTTTAATCAGAATGGCTATAGATCTCTGAGGCTTAGCTAGTTATCTTTCAGAATCCACTTCTTGTAATAGTGAGAGCATTAGTGACCTATTCATTTATTTTCTTTGGAGAACAATGGCCATAAGCATATCCAATGAAATACAGGAGTGACTTTTCTACTGTATATCATTTTTTTATCGTAGATATAACAGATGAAGCTTTTTCTATATATCATAAAGGGAAACAGAAAAGCTCCTAGATACCATTTGTCCAAATTTCTCCCTGAAATTTGGAGTTCCAAATAAGCATTGGCATTCAAAAATATAGAAATTCTTCACTTTTTTTCTCCCAAATATACACAGGATAAACTTGTAGTCACAATTTGACAAGAATCCAATATCTTCAGCTCATTCACTTCTTTTGCTCAATTCTACTAAGCCAGTGATAAATTTTGGAAAATAACATTCTTGATGTGATTATATGCATGAATGCATCAGGAGTCTTCCACTGAAATGAATGCACATTTGTATACAATGAATGCATTGACATCTTTCCAGGCCATAAGATATTTGGGGGGGGGGGAGTTCCAAACCATTCATGAGAGAAGAAACACATCTGCATCCCTACATCCACTAATTCTTTTTCTCCACCCTGTCACTCATATGTACCAATATAAATATGAATGGCTGAATATTTGAATAAATTTTTGTTTGGTGTTTATATGTCTTAAAATAATAAACAATTGCATCATTTCATTTCTTCCTAGCTAATATCCTCTTCAAACTATCTTGCAGAGGAGACTTGATGATTCTGCTTTTGTTTTGGTGATAAAAATCAATTAAATAAAGCTGCATACCTTCTTTCCTGGATCTATAGCACTATGGCCTGGAGGAAATAGGGTCATCAGAAGTATTAGCCATTAACAGCCTAATCCTCCTTGAAATTGTCTAATCTCTTTAAAAGCCTTCTAATTTGTTGGCCATCTTGTGGTAGTCAATTCTATAGTTTAAGTGTGCAGTGGGTGAAGAAAGTACTTTTATTGGACCTGAATCTCTGTCAATTTTGATTATCTAGTTTTATGAGGGAAATTCTCCTTTCCATGTGTAATTTATTCCCCTCTATTATCTTTCTCTCTCAAAATCTCTCACTCTTCTCCAGCTGTCATCTATCTGAAAAACTGAAATAATTAATATCTTCTTGATATTTCTACCATGTATGGGCAAGTTCCATTTCTGTATCTTGAATACTTCCATTATCATGCATGTATGGCTGCAAAACAAGATTCTTTTGCGGCACACTTTAAAAACCAGCTCCTTTTCAATTCCATGTCATTGGTCCATATTCAGTCTGATTCATTTGGAAGAAGCAGGATTTAGAAAGATATGGATGGATGGATGATAGATAAATGGATAGAAGGATAGATAGATAGATAGATAGATAGATAGATAGATAGACAGACAGACAGACAGACAGACAGACAGACAGACAGACAGACAGACAGACAGACAGACAGACAGACAGACAGACAGTTGTTGGAGATAGTTGTTCAATGTTACTTGTGTCTCTTTCAAGTTCATTTTCAAGTCTGACAACTTGCTATCTTTTTGCTTATTCAGATTTGAATTAGTTCCATATTGTTGGAGGAAAAAGCAATGCCATAAGTAAAATATAGATAGGCACCATTAACTTTTATTCCTACTTTGGACCAGTTGATATCATCTTGATATATTTTCTAGGCTTTCTGAGAGAATTGTTTTTGTGAAATTGAATCCTTAGTCAAATTCCTTTTTTCACTGATGGCATTTCTCTTTTTATTTATGTGGATGCTATCTGTCACATTTTTATGTATTGATTTCAGGAAACTGATGTATGGCTGTTCCACACCTTATCTTTATAGTGCTTGGAATATAGCACCCAATTTAACAGAGTTCCAGATTTTTTCAAATTCAGTGCAGGCTAGGCAAACTGGTATCTGGTTTTCATTGTGACATTCAATAATTTATTGACCATTTTATATGATTTATGGTGCTAAATTCACTACTGAAACTAGCTTGTTGACAAAGTCCAATATTGTATGATTCATTTTTAAATAATTTGTGTGAAAAGTTTGTACAGAACCAAAAGATGGCTTATTAGTCTGCATTTTTTCTATGTTCTTAATTATTATTCTTGTATGATAATGACTTTACCAATTCCCATGATGATGGGATATTTCTTTAATGTAAACTAGTCACCACGATATGAAAAAGATGTTGAGACTCTAGAAAGAGTACAACAAAGAACAACAAAAATGATTAGGGGACTAGAGGATAAAACATATGAAGAACGGCTGCAGGAATTGGATATGCTTAGTTTAATAAAAAGAAGGACTAGAGGTGATATAATAGCAGTGTTCCAATATCTATGGGGCTGCCACAAAGAAGAGACGGGTCAACCTATTCTCCAAAGCACCAGAAGGCAAGACAAGAAGCTATGGATGGAAACTAATCAAGGAGAAAAGCAACCTAGAACTAAGGAGAAATTTCCTGACAGAACAATTAATCAGTGAACGACTTGCCTCCAGAAGTTGTGGGAGCTCCATCACTGTAGTTTTTAAGGAAGAGATTGGACAACCATTTGTCTGAAATGTTATAGAGTTTCCTGCCTGAACAGGGGATCGGACTAGAAGACCTCCAAGGTCCCTTCCAACTCTATTATTCTGTAAATGCTGAAAAACAAGTACCCTTTACTGATACCATTTGGTTTTCAAATACTTAGAAAACATCCAAAGAAATGCTATTTGCAAAGTAGATGAAGAGACTTTCATCCTGAAATGGATTGACCTGGAATGATGATGACAATGACAATGATGATATGTTTATGTTTATTCCAGGAGCCAGGACTCAGTGTAGCAACCAGGTGTCTATTGATGTGATTTAATTTCTATTTTTCTAGAAACTATATGATTGACATTATTCACTGTGAAGAAAAAAACACACACACAAACAAAACCCCAAACCAAGCAATGAAAAACAAAACTAGCCATTGGGGTTGAAAAAAGCAAACTGGAAATGAGAAGGAGTTGCAGGGTTAGGGAGAAAGCTTCAATTTTCAGTGGTGATTCCAGTTGCTTTTCTATCACTGCATACAATTTTTTTTATTGGAACATCTTGCCCTTGCATATAATGTACATTTTGTATTCCCCATTTAGATTGCATTATTTTTTTCTTAAAATAACAACTGAGTCATGCATAATGCTGTATTAAGTTTACATTTCAGTGACTATTCATCAGTGGGGTTTATTCAATATTGGGTGGGTTAATAAATAGCAATAGGAGTAAACATTCTGAAAAGTTGTAGTTGCATTTCTTAATACTGACAATTTAAAACTATATTCATTGGGTGACCCAAAAATCATATGTCGTGATAAGCAAGTAGGGAGAAAAATATCTCTATGTGTTAATAATATTGTAATTTTTTAAAATAAAACATAGAAAGCTGTTTGGCAATCTGTGTACTGTATTTATTTATTCAATTTCTATAGCCACCTATCTCAATCCATTTGACCCAAGCTTAGTTACTGATAAAGTAAATAGTGTTGGAAATGCTTGATATAATTACCACAAGTAAACTCATGAGCTGAAGCCATCCATGAATGGTCTTTGTGATCAGAGCTGCTGAACCCAAAATATTTTAATTTATATTTTTAGAAAAATGTTCTCAGGATAAAGAAAGCAAGATTTCACATTTAGGCTTGCTTCTTATTTTTACTCAGCTAGGAACCCATTCCTTCTTAATCAAAATGTGTCAGGAACAAATACGTTCAGACAGGGAAATTAATATTCACAGAGTTAAGATATTTCTGTGTCTTAATACTGCAGAGTATATGGTGGTGCTATGTACTGACAAATCACTGAATTATATTATGCAAGGGAAATCTTGTGGGCATGAAAAGTATGAAAACCAAATGTAATGTAAAGTCCAAAATCTTGATTTTTTTAATCTTTATTTGAAAATTTTAACTTGTTTTCATTATATTTTTAATTTACACTTTTATTTATGCATTTACACTATATGGTTTTATTATGATGTTGTAAACAGCCCTGAATCACCTAGTGGAGATGGGCAGTGTAGAAATTAAATAAATAAATAGATCTTAACAATTGTTTAACATTTTTTTTTATCAATGGACTAGTCTTCATGTCTAAAATATTACAAGTGTGACATTCTAGGCATAAAGACTAATCCATTGATAAAAAATAATCAGCCAGAAATTTCTGATTGGTAATCAAAATGTTATGTCTCTTATCATCTTAGTATGATTTAAAACTTTTTGGACCCTTTGCAGGTGTAACATTGTGCAGCAAGATCATCAAGTGTCTTGTTTAACTAAATATAAATGCAAGCATATATATTATAAAGGAAGAAATCACAATAACTATTTTGTTACAAAACTAGTTCAAACCACTCATACATTTCAAACTAAAGAGGAATTTGTTGACCATCTAATTGATAGAATCATTCAGATGCATTCTCAGTTTGAGTTCAAGTGTGGAGCTGGTCCATTTCTTGATGCCTGTTTATCTGGGAACGGTTTGACTCTATTGGACCTGAAGAAGTGGTCAGGATCCTTGGAGTATTAAGCAGGCTATTACCTGCTTATTAGATCCCTGCCCTTCCTAGTTGGTGAAAGACTCCAGGACAATGACCTGCAGGTGGGTCCAAGAAGTGATTAATGCATTGTTGCAGCAGGTATGTTTCTGACACCATTTAAATGAAAAGGGAAGAAAAATCCAGAGCCTGATGACAATATGCTGCAAATCTTAAAAAAAATGATTAATTTAGCAATGTGTAAGATTCAAAAATCAATTTAATTCCTTTGTCGTGTATATTGTCAAATACAGAAAATCAGGGTTCCAGGCAGTTCAAATGAATATATAGATTTATTGTAATCTAAAACTCTCTATAAGAATCTGAACTACTAATGTCAAAGCAAATTGGTGGTAGACAAGAGTTAATGGATTGGCTGGACGTAGATATCTTATGGGCTTAGAGTGGACTCGAGACTGATGACGTGCTTGACCCTTCCCTCGGGCTTATCCTGGTTACCCCCTACGTATGTAGTTGAACCAACTCCAGGGTCATAAAGACCTATTTCTTTATGAATGTTCACTACAACCTTTTTACCTCAATACTTGCAAAGTGAATTAAAAACTATTTATCCCATGTGACATATGAGAGATAGTAGATACATCTTGAATATTATTGGTAATATAAATCAGAACAATCAAAAGGCAATGATTATCTTTCTTGAGGCTGTGAAAACTATTTATAATTTTGAATGGTATTTCATACTTATGACTCTAAACAGGGCTTTTTTTCTCATAGAATGCCCAGAACGGAGTTCCGGCACCTTTTTTGGATGGAACCTTATAGGGTAGGCAAGGCGGGTTGTATGACTTGTGTGAGTTCTGGCACTTTTTTTTTTTTTTTTAGAAAAAAAGCACTGACTCTAAAGAACATGAATTATGCCTCTAAATTTTTACATGGACTCAGAGTACTGATAAAGAACAAGAAGCCAACATCACAATATTTTTTTATCACAAAAATATACCAGAATAAGGGGAATGGTATAAGTTTTCCTCCATTTTCCGCCCGGAGGACTCGGCGGAAAACCTGGCCTGGAGGACTTGGCCTGGAGGACTCGGCGGAAGACCTGGCCTGGAGGACTCGGCCTGTGGACTCGGCGAGGGCGGGGGCCGCGGCCCGGCGACCCGGTGGGCTCGGCCT
>NW_015386622.1:130154-148614 GCF_001527695.2 Protobothrops mucrosquamatus | reverse complement strand
CGGGAGGGTACACGAGCCTGGCTCCAGGGAATTATAAACGCTTCTTTACGGGAGGGTGTCTTCCCCGTAGCCTTGAAGGAGGCGGTGGTGAGGCCCCTTCTTAAGAAGCCTTCCCTGGACCCAGATGTATTGGCTAACTATCGCCCGGTCTCCAACCTCCGCTTTGTGGCGAAGGTTGTTGAGAGTGTGGTTGCGCAGCAATTCCCCCGGCGCCTGGAGGAAATAGTCTATCTAGACCCACTCCAGTCGGGCTTCAGGCCGGGATACAGCACGGAAACGGCATTGGTCACACTGGTGAATGATCTCTGGAGGGCCCGGGACAGGGGTTACTCCTCTGTCCTAGTTCTTTTGGACCTCTCAGCGGCTTTTGATACTGTGGACCACGGTATCATGCTGCGGCGCCTGGTGCAGTTGGGAGTGGGAGGCACCGTTATGCGGTGGTTCTCCTCCTTCCTCACCGACCGTACGCAGTCTGTATTGACAGGGGGACAGAGGTCGACCCCAAGGCCCCTAACTTGTGGGGTGCCACAAGGGTCGGTCCTCTACCCCCTATTGTTCAATATTTATGTGAAGCCGCTGGGTGAGATCATCCGTGGCTTTGGAGTGGATTTCCATCAGTACGCTGATGATACTCAGCTGTACATTTCCACCCCAAGCCACCCCAATGATGCCCTTGACGTGATGGCCCGGTGCCTGGAGGCCGTACGGGTCTGGATGGGGAGAAACAGACTCAGGCTCAACCCTTCCAAGACTGAGTGGCTGTGGTTGCCGGCCCCCAGACATAGTCAGCTGACTCTGTCGCTCACTATAGGGGGCGAAACTTTGGCCCCCTCGGAGAGGGTTCGCAATCTGGGTGTCCTCCTGGATCCACGGCTGACACTAGAAGATCAGTTGACGGCCGTGGCCAGGGGGGCGTTTTACCGGGTACGCCTGGTTCACCAGTTGCGGCCTTTTCTGGACCGGGACGCCTTGCGCACAGTCACCCATGCTCTTGTCACCTCCCGCCTGGACTACTGTAATGCTCTCTACATGGGGCTCCCCTTGAGGAGCACCCGGAGGCTCCAGTTAGTCCAGAATGCAGCCGCGCGGGCGGTGATGGGAGTGACTCATCGCTCCCATGTAACGCCGCTGTTGCGCAAGCTGCACTGGCTGCCGGTGGCTTTCCGGGTGCGCTTCAAGGTGTTGATTATCATCTTTAAAGCGCTCCATGGCATCGGACCTGGTTATCTCCGAGACCGCCTTCTGCCGCAGATTACCTCTCATCGGCCGATACGCTCCCACAGAGAGGGTCTCTTCAGGGTGCCGTCAGCCAGACAGTGCTGGCTGGCAACCCCCAGGGGGAGGGCCTTCTCGGTTGGAGCCCCCACCCTATGGAACGAACTACCCCTAGAGATCTGGGTGATTCCGGATCTCCCCTCCTTCCGCCGCGCCCTCAAGACATGGCTATTTAAGCTAGCAGGTCTGGCCTAAGGGATATTTTAATCTGGTTTTTTAAAACAATTTTAAAAAGAAATGGCCAATTAATATTGTGTTTTAATTACTTTTTAAATTCAGTATTTATTGTATTATGTATTGTTTTAAATGGCTGTAAGCCGCCCTGAGTCCGTTGGGAGAAGGGCGGGGTAGAAATTAAATTAAATAAATAAATAAATAAATAAATATCGTCACTCAGTCTTAATGGCATTAGAGTCATTGACAAAGAAAATATCTGAAGAAAAACAAGCAATTCAAGAGTATCAACTGAATGCATATGCTGCTGATGTTTAATCCAATGATGGAATTTAATGCAACAGCTGAAAATATTAAATATCTAGCAATTTGCATTGAAAAAAATAAAAATAATTATTCAAATAACTGGAAAATTAAAATGATAGCCTTTTTTAAGATGGAGAAACTTAAAACTATCTTGGTTAGGAAGAATCGCAGCATCAGAATGAACATTCTACCAAGGCTTAATTTTCATGTTTAAAATGACAACAATAAAAATCGAAAACATGGAATTAAATTATTGATAGAGACAATTAACACTTTTTTATGGCCTAAGAAAAACTGAAGATTATATTCAGGATGCTGGACCTGATGTGACACAATCAATAAGAAGTGATGATAAATTGCCTACTTAATCTACTTATTTTTCCTTTTTTTGTCTCTTTTACTTTCCCTTTCCCTTTTGTGTCATTTTCCCTTTTCTTAAAAATTTCAATTAAAATATAATTAACACATATCACTACTGCTATTTCCCCACAATTTTCAATAGCATTGATTCAAAGAATATGTACTTCAGCATACAATTTCTTGATACTGAGTGTATCTGTGATATCATTTTATATATCATAGGCAAAATTATTATTAAAGCTAAATTAGAACTAATTATGAAATATTATGGCATACCTTTTCAAATTTTCTCAAAAGCATCCATCCAAAACTAATAATTAACTAGGCAATGTCACCCGATATGATAATATTAACCAACTTGATAGTACAATCTGGAAAAATTTAATTAATGTGATGTAATTTTAAGGGCTTGGAGAGCTATCTCTGAATTATTTTAATTGGCCATTTTTGATGCTTGCCAAAATTGATTTAAAATGTTCCCATAAAAGCTAACTCATAAAGTTCAGATTCCAAGTTTTTTCCCCCTCTTCTTTTGAACAGTTTTGAAGAACCTGTTGTATTTGATAGAAGGATTTTTTCTAATATTGGGGTACCAGTAGTTCTTAATTTACGACTGATCACTTATTCAAGATGTATCTACTTAGTGGTTATTTGAAGTTATGACAGATCCCTCAAAGATACTTACAACATGGATTTGAAGTTCTGATGCTATGGTTCCCTCATGGGGATGTGATCGCAATTTGGACACATCCCCATGAGGGAACCATAGCCCTCATTTGTGACTGTTTGCAGAATGTCACAGTCATATGAGATTTACTGTTTTTTTTCTGGAAACCAGTGTTTTATTTCTTGTTTCCAGAAAAAGAAAGGAAGGAAGGAAGGAAGGAAGGAAGGAAGGAAGGAAGGAAGGAAGGAAAGAAAGAAAGAAAGAAAGAAAGAAAGAAAGAAAGAAAGAAAGAAAGAAAGAAAGCACTGTGTACAATGGGTTTGCATAATGATTGCAGTGTTTGTTTTATAATTGCTGCATTTACTTAACAACCACTAACAAAAAAAATATCATACAGTTGGGTTAGTCATGTGGATGTCTCGACTTATGACTCTCATGGCATATAACATATATTCTGGGGTCCATTGCAATCTAAAGTTGAGGACTACCTGTATTACATAAACCTTTCTTGTCAAGCACAAAGAACCAATAATGACATATGAAGTTACTTCTAAGTAGTTCTTTATTGTCTATTGATTGATTGATTGATTGATTTGATAAAATTATTTACTGCCTATCTCATCATGGGGCTACTCTAGGCAGCTTAAGAACAAAGCCATCTGGATGATTTGGGCCAGTCATTGTCTCTCAGCCCTAAGCAGGAGGTAATAGCAATCTACTTCTGAAAATCCTTGTTAAGGAAGCTGCAGGATTTGTTCAGACTGTCTCTGAGAATCAAACACAATGGAATGGAACAATAATGGAACTTGTTTTGCTGAGAATTCTAACATAAGGAGGAAGATCCTGATGATAGCTGAGCTGAATAAATCTCAATTCCAAATTAATTATTTTGAATTATAATTTGGTATCTATCTTCTGTAGCTGAAGTTTGGAGTACTGAAGTAACATTGGCATAATGCAAGGAACAAGTGATATGAATTGTCAATAATTTTGGGAAGGATTGAAAAAGTTCAGATCTGTTAAGAAAGAGAAGAACAAATTCTTTTCCTATATTAGAAAGAATTCCTTGGAAGTGCTGAGTGTCTCGTGTAACTTTTAATAAAAAAAGGATCCTTAAATAAACAAAAGCATTGAACTGCAATATCGGCTTGTGCAGCTTGCGGTCAGTCTTTCTAAAGCACTTACAGGTAATTTATGGATGGACATGAACTGGCTCAGGTAAAACTAATATATAAATAATATTTTACACAAAAAGTGAGAAAGAAAACTAATGTAACTCACTGATGGGAAAAAGATGCACTAGTGGGTCTGATGGTGACATTTCCCATCAGTATAGAACTGAGAAATAATAGAAGATAGTTCACGTAAGTAGAACGTATCTGTATGCAGGGCATAAGGAAAGAGAAATGGTTAAAAAAACTTTTTGATATTAAGCGCCTTCTGCCCAATATGATTAAATATTATTATAGCAACATGATTGTGCAGTCAATTCACTAAACTGCTTTTTCAGCCTACTAGGCTTTGGTGAATTATACATTAACGGGTATAAACTAGATATCTTCAATATCCATAAACATGTGCTTTGGACACACACTTTCTCCCCTACAAAACTGGCAGCATATGGGAAATCTTAGTATTTACTATTTTAATACTTCTTGTCTGCAAAAAGTTGTTTTCTGTTTCTTTGCATGTTTGCAAAATAAGCAATTAAAGGGCTCACTGATTAAATATGGCTACAAGTCATTCCCATAAACCATTTTGTAATTTTAAAAAGCAGCCTGAGAAACTGAGATGAATTGTAATGAACATGTGATCTAGATGCAAAAATCCACTACTGAGAAAACAATTCTTACACCATATCATGTTAAATTGCAATTCCTCATTTGGAAAAAGACAATTGGGAAAAAGTAACAAGGAGAGATGCTGAAAACAAATGTGTATCGTCTCTTTTGTTGTGGAAGGAAGGAAAGTAAATATTGCATTTGACCAATGGCTATTATTTCATTTTTCCAACTTCAAGATCATGGAACTGAAACTGTTAAATGAGCAAATTAAATCAAGCTAATCTTGCTGAGACTCCCTACTTATTCAAAACATTAAACTTAATTGATAATTCAAGAAATACAACTTTAAATCTCCGTGTAGTTGATTTTTCTAGTGAATTTTTAATAGCCTTGTTAAGACATACAAATGTACTTAATGGACACAGATAAATAAAGACTATCACATCTCTGCAGTCCACGCTCTGCCCATTCATGTGCAGTGCTGTAGAAATATCAGAGTCCTGCAAAACTGATGAATGAAGTTGTTTAGAACTGAAAAGGCCTTGTAAGCCTGTGGTCCTACCCCCACCCCCCACCCCCCAACCCCCCACCTCCAATTGTTCAGCTCTTTTCTGCTGACTAGCTTTGTAGTCCCGGCAATTTAATAAAACAGCAGAAAGCCTAGCAATGTGAGAACATTGGCCTATACAGATTTGGTTGAAAGCTTTTTATTGTTTCAAAAATAAATGCTAAACAATGGTCTTTCATTTTTAGTGCAAAGTACATTGGCCAGTGACAATGGAATCTTAAAAATAGGGGCTTGTTTATGATTCAGTTTTTTGTAATTTATTCATTTAGGAATGTTGTGCATTCTGACAGTGCTTTTTTTTGAGTCAGCATTTGAAAGAAAATAAAGAAAGTGTTTGCAGTGTACCTTGTCCTGGTGTTCTAAAAACCTGATTCTGCGTGGACATAATTTTAAATTAAGGCTGTTCAGCTCCAGTTGGTAATAACATAGCTTATAACAATTGGATTTTGAAAATGGCCAGCCTTTTTTCCTGTCAGACACTTTTATCTGAATATTATTCCATAAAAATCCCCTTATCTTCCAAACTAAAGCTGGGCATAAATAACTTCTGGAAAATTGTAGGGAGAAAAATTGGATGGTTGATTTACCTCGGGAATGAGGAAATATGGAACAATTTTCCAAAAGCAGGGTTTTCTTGCAGTGTTAATGTTGTTAATAAAAATCCATGAAAGAATTCCTCTAGAGATGAAACAAATATGTGTTGTTTTTATTTTAATTTTAATTTTGGAGCTGTTTGGGTCTGTCATCCACTAATGGTAGATTTATTTTAGCCTCCCTTTAGTCAAGATGGAAAACAAGGAAAGATGAACAGGACTGATCCTAGCTGATATGCCCTAGAGAACTTGAAAAGGAATATTTCCCTATTTCGAAATAGAAAAGTATAGTAGAATACTGAATAGCTTCCAGTTGTAAATAAGAAAACTTCTAAGATGGTACTAAATAGGATATTAAGAAATATTGCATTTCTTGAGAAATCATCGCTATTTGTTACATTTTGGAGGTAGTTTTTAATGCATGTTCATTTTATGGGATCATCTCCCCATAATATAATTTTCAGCCTCACATATATCTTTTATTGGCTAGATAATTATCCAATTACTTTCATGCAATCACCTCAGATTTAGATTTATTTCATAAGCACTAAAAGGCTGATTCTGGCTTTTTATATTGGTAGTTTTTAAATATTTGAGCAACACATTAAATTAATACTTAGCTGGTTTCTGTCAACAACACATTACCAGCCAGTTGGTATTTAATTAGAGTAAATTAACTCACCCATTATTATGTCAAATGTGCAGTTAAGTGTAAGAAGGAATTGTTGAAAGAGTCATCCTTCTTGGTTGCTCTTGTTGCAAAAGAAAAAAAAAGCTTGTGTAGCTGTTTAACTTGGCGTCCTGTGATTTTAAAACATAGTTAACATCAGAAAACATAGATATCTTAATTGGAAATGTAAGCAGCTAAAGTGAAGAAGCCTGGGATAATTTGCATAATATTCATTAAGAAGACATTACATTTTTCATACCATTTCATCCTCCCATCTTTTGGCAGCTGAGGCAAGGGTAGAGCTGGCATATAGTTATAATAACCCTGTTAATGCATAACCATATATTTGTGTTTACTGCATGGTGGACCAGATAGAGGTAGTCCTTAACTTATGACCACAACTGACCCCAACATTTCTGTTACTAAATGAGACAATTAAGTGAGTTTTGGCTCATTTTATGACTTTTTTGTCACAGTTTTTAAGTGAGTCACTGCAATTGTTAAATTAATGACACAATTATTAAACAAATCTGGCTTCCCCATTGACTTTGCTTGTCAGAAGACACAAAAGGTGATCATATGATCCTGGGACATTGCAACTGACATAAATATGAACCAGTTGCCAAGCATCCAAATTTTGATCATGTAATTATGGGGATGCTGCAGTGATTGTAAATGTAAAAAATGGTCATAAATCACTTTTTTCAGTGCCATTGTAACAGAATAACAAAGTTGGAAGGGACCTTGGAGAACGTCTAGTCCAACTTCCTGCTCAAGCAGGAAATTCTATGCCATTTCAGACAAATCATTGTCCAATCTCTTCTTAAAAACCTCCAGTGTTGGAGCATCCACAACTTTTGGAGGCAAGTTGTCCCACTGATTAATTGTTCTAATTGTCAGAAAAATTCTCCTTAGCTCTAGGTTGGTTCTCTCCTTGATTAGTTTCCATCCATTGCTAACTTTGAATGTAGCTTTGAACAATCATTAAACAAACTGTTGTAATTCTAGGATTATATATACTGAGAAAAGGTAGTCATATATCTTCGACTTGAGGAAGTCAGATATATTTTTAAATGAAATTGAGGAAAAGATGAGTAGTAGAGATCAGCTTTACAAGGTAGAGCAGATTGGGAATTGTCTCCCAGGAAGAGTACTTTATTAAGAGAGGCTATAATAGCTGAATTTTATAAATCTGATTGTGCTTGTCCTCTCTTCCCTCTTATATCCCAGTGAATCAGGAAGGAGCCTGCCTAAGACTCTTCTGAATACTATCTTGCTTTATAGGACTTAAGGAATGTCCTATGAAGCCTCTTTGCTTATTTAATGGCTCTTGATTTTTCTGTTTAAGATCATCTCTTTGACTCTTTTCAGTAGAAGTTGTTTTGAAATCCTAAAGAATAAACAAGTTAAAAAATCAATGAGATTCTGAAAAGAATGAATTAAGTAAACACAAAAATACAAACAATTCCCTAAAGAAGTAAAAAAAAGGAGAAGGTTAAAAGATCTGTATGGATGAAGAGCAAAACTAAACAATGACTGTATAGGAATGGGATATAGGTTCTACTAATTAAGGAGTATAAAGTGACAGTTTAAGTGTCAAGAAAGCTAAAACAGAATAAGAAGAGGCTGGTGTGGATGTTTGGAGGGATATCTTCAAAAGAAATAGGGAAGATGATACATAATAAAGGGCTGATACAATGGAAATAGTCTGATCCTGATTGTCTATGGAGATTCTCAGACATCCAGGCAAAGGCTGTCCTAAAGGTGCTTTTTTCAAAAGGCAACTGGACTTTGTTTTTCCTTGAAGACATTTCACTTCTCATCCTTGTTCTGAACTGAAGAAGCTTATTGGATGAGAAGCAGAATGTCTTCCAGGAAAAACAAAGTCCAGTTGCCCTTTGGAAAAAAAGCACCATTGCCTGATTGCTTCCAAATATTTTCTTGAACAGCCCAAGTTGAAAGGAAACCCAATGAGAAATATAAGCCCAACAGCAATGTAAAGCTTGTTAGGAAGCTAATGTAATTTGTGTAATTGGGAGATGCAGCAGAGGTCAGTTAATTGGTATACATATCTATAACTTATACTTTATAACATATATTTTTGGATATGGATTTTATTTTGAGAAAAAAACCCCAATAATTATTGCACCATAAATGGAAATACACTTGGAAGAATTCAAGTTAATGGATTTTGTTAAAGAGCAATGATGGATTGTATGTAAGGGCAAATTTATATCATCTATATAAGTGAGAAATATTCACTTATGCAAAGAATGCAACAGAATTAATGATTATGGAGATCATGTTTTCATGTGGCCCATTACAGTGTCTGGCAAGTTATAGAAGATGCTAAGAGTCTTCTGTGTAATTATTCCAAAATGATTTGACATTTTGCTGAAGTATGTTATGCTAATAAGTCTAATCAGCAAGTATAGGTAATCATAAAAAACAGATGTGACAGTTTTGCATGTAGATAAAACTAACCCTATTCTGTTGTAAACAAAATGCAGATGTTATCAATATGCATGTTATGATGAGCATAATACTAGTGGATACTTAAAGACAGATACTGAATCAACACTTTAGTATTGCTTGAATCAGTTTGTTGGCATGACAGCATGGACAATGCTTTATTGATGTTGCCAAAATTACAAATTGTGTGTTTAAAATAAATATATGTGAAGAAAAAATGATATTCTGTTAATTTGAAGAATGATTTAATGTCCTTATAGTATTCTTAATTTTGGTAAAGGTTTATTTGCTCCCTTAAACATTTGGGATACCAGAAGAATGCATTTTTCTTCTGTTAGAAAGCTGTAATCCAATAACCCCAGTATGATCAAAACGAAGATTGTATCCATATATTTGTACATAAATTAAAGATATAAAACAAAATGAGCACTTATTATGCCACTGCTTTGATGTGTTTTCTGATGAGGAGGAAAAGGAAGTAGAGCTAGGAGGATATTGTGAGGGATAATAGTCTTGGAGTGGGTGATTTCAGCAGGACCAATGACTCTACTCTGGTGGAGTTAGAGCCAGCAAGCGTTCAGGACTCCTTGACTGCATCATTCAAAATCTTTCAGACTTTGAAGTTCAGCCACCAAGTACAAAGGAGAGGCTTGCATGAATGATACAATAGCAGAAGGGTGAGCTCTGCAGATTAGACATATAGCCTCAAAAGTAGTCCAGTTGAAGAAGAGTTTCTAATAAGTAATGTGAGGGAAATTTTGACTTCTAATCTTACCATAGGCATAGAAGCCATCTTAGTGACTTCAGGCCAGGAACTGGGTGACTTTAGGCTAAAAAGATGGCAATTGCAAGCCACTTTTAAAAATGTTGTCTAAATAATTGAATCGATTTGTCCATGCAGTTACTAGTAGTAAAGTCTAACTTGAAGGCAAAAAACAAAACAAAACCTTACATGAAGGAATGTTGATGCTTATTAAAATGAATATCAACCTCACGTCATAAATAAAAAAAACTTACTTAAATTTAAACAGAGAATTTGATAGGATCAATTGCAGGTTTACCATATACCTCTGTAACTCTGCAACTTCTTACATAGATAAACCATTTATAATATCTCGGCAACTAAGACTATAAAGAAGAATGTTATAAGTTTGAAGGAATGTGGCCTATTCACGTATTTCTCAAATAAATGCCAGAAAGTGAAGCTATAGGTTTAATTCTGAAAGGTTGATAATATTTATCAACTAGGCCAGGCATGTTCAAACATTTGGCTTGCCTGGACTGCACTGAGTGAAGAGGAATTGTCTTGGACCACATATACAATATATAATATAGTTAATGTATATAAAACATAAACTTCCCTAATTTTTTATTTTTTTTATAAAATTTTGTAGACCACATTATTAGCTGTCCAAGGCCACATGCAGGTCCTGTTAGCTGCAGGTTGGACATGTCTGAACTAGGTAATGGTGTCTATATCTGAAAGTAGGAATCCATGGGTTGATGATAGTTGCACTGAATCCTAGAAACATCAGAGATGAGTCCCATCAAGCTGGATTCAGAAATTTTGGAAATTATAACTCATGGTTCTATGAGTTTGGGGCAAAATTGTGCATCATTCTGAATGAAAGCAATTCAGGATAAAAAATATTTTGCTAGGTATTATAAATGGAAGGCTTGGAACAAGAAGACTACAATTGTCTGCATTTTACAAGAGGTATAGTGAAAAGTGTTGGTAAACTAGCTTTAACAATTTTTGTTTTATTGTATGTCTTTATTTTTTCCCCACACTATTTCTTACTCCTTTTCTATCCTTTGCACATTGTTGCTTATCCTCCCTAAATAAAACAGGATGGCTATAGGTATATAGCAGATAATCCTCCGCCATGTATAAAAAATTAATATACTTTTGAGGGGCAAAATTCTTCTTTTGATCTGCAAAATGCAGACTCTTAATTTGTATCACATGAAGACAGTGGGGATCATATAGATTCACTGTATTTACATTATGGTGGACTTTAATAGCCACTAGCTTTTTAAAAATGATGGCAGACATGCAAGAGAATGAAAAAGGAATCCAATATTATTACGATGATAGCATTTTTCCATTATATACACTAGAAGAGCATGAAAGAAACCTGCAGCCTGGAATAGACTAATTTACTACAGCAAAACTAAAGCTTAATTTTTATAAATATACCTTTCTGTCCATTTCAGCACAGGGAATGCATATGGCAGTTGCAAATCCTTCATTCAATGATCTGTACAATTCTCTTTAGGACATGCTTCATGGCTTGCACACTTAGTCAAAATTATGTCTCTGAGATGTAGCTCTTTTGGTATCTGTGCTTTTTCAGTGTTTTTCAACCTTGGCAACTTCAAGATGGGTGTACTTCAGCTCCCAGAATTCCCCAGCCAGCCATGGGAATTGCCATTTTGGATATGCAGTATTCAGCCTAGGGCTTCCTCCCAAGTCTCTGATAACAAGAAAGTCACCTTGAGTTTCTGGAAAAAAGATGGGATAATAATCATGTTAATCATAATGATGATAAAAACAGCCTATGTGCAAGATCTTCTGTATTGGTTTTAACTAGAATTAACAAATTATCTGTAGGAGATGGCCATAGTGAGCCTGAGAATGGGATCAAATGTGCCATCAGTTTGGAGTTGCTTTGCTCCCACAAAATATCTAAGTCCATTCCCACCCCCCCACTGCATTCTGTTGATTCTTATCTAGTGCCAATTTGCCTTGACCATATACAGATTCCTGTATAGGTTGCATGAAATAAACTTGAAGTACTTTAACTAAACTCTTCTTCCTGGTTATTTGCGCCTGACACTAACATTGTGGGAAGCCTGATTATTGCATAAATTTATTTTCCCTTGGGCTTATCACTTTTTTTCTCTGCACTGACTCTTTCAGTTTGGGAGGAATCATCTCAAATTCAGGGTCTGCTTTGAGTCAATATCTGAAACAAACAGAAATATCAAAAAATGACTCACACATGTGTGTCTATACATACATACACATACATACATACATACATACATACACCCACACACATGCACATATGTGTTATATATGCAGCCTGTTTGGTTAGTAAAGTGCCGGACTAGGTGCTAGAAAACCTGAGTTCTAGTCTCACCATCTGGGTGACTTTGGATCAGTCATTCCCTCTAAGCCATAGGAGGAAGGCAATGGCAATCCTAATGGCAGGGACTAATCAACTGTGGTTTGAATACCCCCACCCCCAAATGTAAATAGTAAATGTGACAAATATATCTTGAACATTGAAAAAGAACTTCATGAAATTTTCCCTCAATATTTTCTAGATACATTGTTTGAAACTAAGAGTGATGAAGAAGAAAACATGATACACAGCATGGGCCATTATGCCATAATTACAAACTGCACTCTTTTGTACTTATGTCCCAATACAGGACGCTGTAGATTATGCATTGTGATAATAAAACTGCTCTTGTTTATGATCATACATATCTTCAGATTCTTATATATAGCTTCCATCATTCTACCCTGATTTGTCTATCACTTCTGCCTAGGCTTTCAGTGACCCTCAGTGGAACTTTGGAAAGGAAAAAAAAACAGAAGCATTTTTGGAATCTCTAAATTAAAGAGATGTTTAGGCATATAAGGCTAGATAGGGGTACCCTCCCTTCCTTAGTTGCTGATGCTCTATTTAGAGGGAAGCTGGGTTACTAGGAGATGGCTGAATTTTCCCTCCATGAGCTGAATATGCATTAGCAAATTTCCTTGTGAATAATCTTATTAAAGAAAAGGGAGAGACCACATATCCCTAATGAGCTTCTGCCTCTGTGTAGTGTGAGACAAGGCCTTGTGTGCTTGTGTATATATGTATGCATTTTTGTGTCACAACAGGAAAGAAAATCTGAATTAAATGCAATGTGTATAGTGTTAAGATTGGGTGGAATTCTGGCTTGCTTAACAGGCATAGTAGAACTATTATGAGAATTTTCTATATTTGTGCTCACAGTAAAGTAGGCCTGGTTTTGTGAGACAGGAATAAAGAACGTTCTGTCTCTCCCCCACTTTTTTCCCTCACTTTCCTCATGTGTGCAAATGGGTGGCTTGGTGACTGGCTGCTTCCTGTAAGTTAAGGAGTTCCTTCTTCACACCTTTGTCAATAATATATGTACTGCTAAGAGCTTTTTTTCTCATCATGGTGCTCCCTATTTCAAGAAATAACTCTGCAACTGAAGGAGGAATGTGGGCAGCTTTTAAAAGCAACTGTTCATTTGAAAAAGTAACTCCTGCCAGCTGAAAATTTCCCCAGGCAAAGATTCTTGTTAGCACTGAAGCAGAATGTCTATACTTGGAAATGTATTTGGGAAAATAACTATAACTTGGAAATTCAATTCATGCTGTTGCTCATGTTTTCTGATATTGCTTCAGAATGTTTCTATCTGAAAAAAGCTGATTCAGACTAATAAGGTATTAATTATTTACTAACTATCTGAGCTGCCAGTCATTATAGTTTGGTTAGATGACATTGTCTATTGTATATTGTCCCATCTGTTGTTTTGAAGAAGAGCTATAAGAAGAAAGAACAAGGACCTTAATTCCCTATGAAATTAGCTTAATTCACAAGTTCATACAAGTTGGATGATCACATATGTCCTAGTGGCAAGTACTAAACTATTATTTAAATTCTAACAATGATTTTATAAATGTATGTTTAAAGCCTCTCATGATAACTATTCCTGGTTTTTAACATTTATTGGATTTTTAAAATTGTATATATAACCATGCCTCACTCTGTCTCCCCTTCTTTTTCCTTTCTTTGTATATCAACAAGTAAAAAAAGAAAAAGATTAGAAATCATAAAAAACACTTAAGGGCCTAGAGCTAAAACTGATAGCTATGCCTGTAATAAAGATTTGATTTGATAGTTATGTTATTTAGCTGCAAAACTTTTTCCATTTTTCCTCTCTACATATAATAGTAACAATCCTGAGGATGTTTGCTTTAGCATTTTTAAATTCATTTCTCATGGAACAAGACCAAAATGCTTTTAGTAACTAAAGTGTGCTTCTTAGCCATTAGGACCTTAGTGTGTGTCCTTTCTTCTATTAGTTAAAGTTTCCATATTTTTCTGTCCTTCAGGAAAATCCTAAGGGATGACTCACTGAATGGTAGGCTCAGGGCAGTTTAATCTTCTGCTCAGAGCAGAAATTCAGAGGAAAGCATGGCAAACAAATAGCAGCCCTGCCTCTGCTTGAGGTTATCCAGCAAAAGAGAGCAGTTACCTTACTGAGTAATTGATTCCAATACCACACTGATCTTACCATTAGGAAGATCTCATGTGGAAATGGCCTTCATGAAGCTTTCTTCATTTGTGCTGTTCCCTTTGCTTTTGAGGGGAATTCTTTCCTGTGAGATATTGTTGAAAAAATTTCCTCTCTCTGGAGAAAATTTTTCTTCCCACTAATTTCATGAAGATTTTTAGAAAGACCATTCGTGCCAGTTAATTGGAATCATGGCCTCTTTTAAATTAACAGTGATAAGGAAATGGATTTAGACTAGGTCAGTGGTGGCGAACCTATGGCACGGGTGCCAGAGGCGGCACTCAAAGCGCTCTCTGTGGGCACGCACGCCCTCGCCCCAGTCCTAGGCCTTTATCTGAGTTTTATAAACCCTTTTTGCTTTAGGCCTCCACAGCCGTGTGCAAAAAAAAAAAAAGGTTCAGTCAGTCAATTTCAACTTCTCGCGGGAAATCTTGCAAAGTTGGAATTCATTGATTGAACTCTTTAGTCCCACCCAGTCTGCTGTTACCACCACAACCACGCCCACCCAATGGGCCACATCCAGCCAATGGGCCACACCCACCCGGCACCTGACGATGCATAAGTGGGTTTTGGGTTGCAGTTTGGGCACTCGGTCTCTAAAAAGTTTGCCATCACTGGACTAGGTCTTCAAATACCATTTCAATCAAGAGAGAAAAAAGGAGCATTGCGGTTCTCTTTTTTTGATGATGCATTTTCTCTTTTATGTCAACTGTTCAGTTGGCATTTCCAGAAAAAGAAACTCCTGGCACATGATTTTACCAAGAGTATAATACTGAAAATTTACATTGGCACAGAAGAATGGAAACCAACTCTGATTTTCCCACTTGAAGGCTTGCTTAGTTAAACAATAAACTCCCTCTCCCCACCCACCAGGTGTTCATATTGTCCAATCTTCTTGTTATGGTAACAGTCCCCTTCTCCATCAAGCACTTGTGACCTTGGCTCTCAGAAGCCTCAGTTGCCTAGATACCACTCTTCCCCCTTTTGCATTTCATCCCATTGTCAAGCTATGAGCGAGGGAGAAAATGTAGGTGAAAGGGCAAATCAGTCTTGACATTTTGCTTATAGGATTTATTTGGAAAAGCTGAAACAAGACCCTGCATAGGTTCAAATAGTTCAATAGTTCAAAATGGATGAGTTTATCCTGCAACTTTTTTTCTGTTATTTTATTTTACTTATTTGCAATGGATCTACACACTGGAACTAGATGGTGACTTTCTTTGATAACAGGGGAAAAAAAGAAACTACAATGGGTTAGAACCATTTTCTCTGCCATATCTATTTCTACTTGGAGTAAAGGCAGTACCGGGGGAAAGGAATTTGAAAATGTATTATATCTGCAGTCAGACATCCCATATTCTTGCATTAATTCTAATTTGATACACTTCCTCTTCAGCCTATATCCAAAGCTGGCTTATTCTCCTATCAATCCTCTCTACTTTATCTATTTCTCAAAGTATATGTCTGTGAATAATTGAATTTATTTAAAATAAAGAAGAAAGATACAAAGTAGTTTTTTCTCTTAAGATACTCAACAATATTTGCTTAATAATGTACTTTATTATTTAATTTGTTTGTGCAAATGTGTCCTTTGCATTTAGTTGGAGACATGGGCAAAGGTTACCCTAGTGAAACTTTTACTTTAGAGAATTGAACCATGATTCACTCAACAATGTTGGGGGAATTGATGATGATGATGATGATGATGATGATAATAATAATAATAATAATAATAATAATAATAATAATAATAATAATAATAATAATAATAATAATATGGAGTTGGAAGGGACCTTGTGGGTCTTCTAGTCCAACCCCCTGCTCAGGCAGGAAACCCTATACCATTTCAGACAAATGGTTGTCCAGTCTCTTAAAAATTTCCAGTGTTGGAGCATTCACAGCTTCTGGAGGCAGGTTGTTCCACTGATTAATTGTTCTGTCAGGAAATTTCTCCTTAGTTCTAGGTTGCTTCTCTCTTTGGTTAGTTTTCATCCATTGCTTCTTGTCCTGCCTTCAGGTAGGAACCATTCATATTTAGGAGCATCCTATACATGAATATTTCCCATACTTATAACTGGCAATTTTAGTCCATCTGTGTGCATTTACTTTGAGAGTCTCCCAAAAGAACTTGATCTGTCAGAGTTTGATAATGATACTGATGGTCAGGAAAGGGAGGAAACTTTAAAAGCATGAATAAGTCTGGTGTAATGACTCCCCTGGACACTTCCCCAGATATCTCTCCAGATGTCAGCTCGGAGGAAGATGAACCAGTTCCAGGCATCTAATTCCTTATACGAGTGTTTATGAAAACTTACTTCATGTTAAGTATCAACAAAAGCAGAAACTGCAGGTTCAAGTTTTCTTTATGTAAACTTCAATAGCAACTGACCCAACTTTGCTTATTTAGAAATCTGGACTTTATTTGTGTTTTTCTTCATGATATCATTCAAAACTTTCATTTGTACTATCAAGAAAATTATCTCTGTGTCTCTAGAAATGACAATAATTATAAAATTGCCATAAAACAAACTGGAAGAAAGAAAAGAATCAATAAGAAAAAAAATCCTGCCATCACACCCCGAACAGTTGTAGATTTGGGCAAGACCATTAATTAGAAGCAGAATAACTGAAGCAAGTTCCATTATGGTTTCCACACAACAGTGACTCATTTAATGTTCTCTGACAATATAGCTGGGGTTTCTTTATGTATTAAGAAATCAGTATTTCCAATTTTTTTTAAAAATGAAAAAGATATAAATGAAAAATAGCATTTTCATTTTGTTAACTATATTTCAAATTCTGCCATAACCTTAAGATTTGTGTTCTGCACCTCAGTCTAAAGGATTTGATGTTCAACCAGTTTAATCTTCTTTTAAGATACAAATTGGAATCCCACCAGTTGAACATATCCCTGAGATCCTTTAGGGTATTATAACTGAGTTTCCATTTTTCATTTTGTCAGCTACATGCTGTACATTTATTAACACCGTGGAACTTTTGCTGAGCTTCAGTGAACTATGTTCACCCTTCAGGCAAACAAGCACCTCAAAGCTCCAGGGCTTTGCCTCACAGGCTGTCTGTTGTTTTGTTGGTTAAGGTTGATTTCTTGTTGTAAACCTTAATGTGCACAATAGGATCACAATGAAGGAATAGCCTAAAGGTAATATGAAGTATACTGACACACATTTAAAAGGAAAAGATTTGTCTCACCCATTTCTTTGCATACTCTTATTTCTGTGTCCAGCGATGCTCAGCAGAACATTATTAAGGCAGGATATAATTCAGTGATGGTGTTCAAATCTTGCAAACAAAAGATCCTTGGTTCAATTACTGACATCTTCAGTTAAAACAATCTCGAGCAGCAGAATTGGAAAAGCCCAGAGACCTGCAGAATCACTGTCTGTCAGACAAATTGCCCTGACCCAGCAGAAGGAAACTTTATGGAATGTTGAGTTCATAAACATTTTATTAAGGAAAAAACTTCAGTAGAAAACTTTCTCCCCCTTTTGCTTTTTCAGAAATGTGAATACAATCAGTAGTAAAAAATATGTGTCTTCCTTTTTTTAACCTCTTCCTCTTCCAGCCCAGAGAAGGTAGGGGAAGAGGAAGATGAAGAAAAAAAAGAAAGATGAACAAAAGAAAGAAATGCAGGGGATAGAAGAAGAATGTTCTCTCTAGGAATCTTCCTCAATGGTTTCTGTACTGACCGACATTTTTCATTTCTTCACAATGTTAACAAATAATCCTAAATCTACTACATTGGAAGGATATGAAAAACACTAATTCACATATGTCTTTCCTAAAAATAATAATTATATTTTAGGCAGAGGGGAATTGTGCTTCTGTCATTCTTGATTGCGAATCTTATCTTGCAGGAACTACGAAAAAACCCTTTTCCAGGACAAATATGACATTTCTCTGTCAATAAATGAGGTGGAAATATTTGAGATCCTATTTGTGTACAATAATAAGCCCTCAAGAGTTTCTCTATTACAGCAGTGGGAATCTGGTGATCTAGATCAATAATCAGTAATGATCCCACATAACCACAGTATAAGAGTCGTGGTGGGGGTCTTGGACTCCCTAAATGGGAAACCTATTATTATGCGGCAGGATTGTTATGGATCAAAGATTGGATAAACTTGGATAATGAAAGGATATTAATGATTGAAGGACATGATCTACAGGCGGGTTGGCATGCATTTTTATGGGCGAACCAGAAGAAAACATCAACATATTTCCAGCAGCATCAGATAAGAGGAGCAT
>NW_015386622.1:78743-129829 GCF_001527695.2 Protobothrops mucrosquamatus | reverse complement strand
TTTTGGAATGCGCAGAAATGAATAAACTTACGTTAGAACTAAAAGATAAGGAGATGTCAGAATTTTATGAAATTTGGAATAAATGTTATAATTGGCTAGAACAGAGAAAGAAAAAGATATAATTATTGATGTATACAAAATGTAAATAAGATGTAAAGAACATTTAAAATGTAAAGCACTGTTCTGTTAGAAGAAAAGATTTATGTTTATGTAGTTTTGGTGTATGGTGTATGGTGAAAAAAAAAAAATAAAAAAAAAAAAATAAGAGTCGTGGTGGCGCAGTGGTTAGAATGTAGTATTGCAGGCTGTCTCTGCTCACTGCTCACTGCCAGGAGTTGATCCAGACTGCTCAAGGTTGACTCAACCTTTCATCCTTCCAAGGTTGGTAAAATGAGGACCCAGATTGTTGGGGGGCAATATGCTGACTCTGTAAACAGTCTAGAGAGGGCTGTAAAGCACTATGAAATTGTTTGTGAGTCTAAGTGCTATTGCTATAATCATACTGGTATAATGCCAGACCAAGTCACTGGCTGGTTGTTGACAAATGGGAAAATGCAAAGAAAAAAGGAGGAGGAATAAGTTACTCAAGCAGACGAACAAGAAGAGGGACTATTAAATACCCCATTTGTGATATCTGAATTAAAGGAAGTCATAAATAACATGAAATTAAGTAAAGCAGTGGGAATTAATAATATAAGAACTGAGCAGGAAAAATGTTTAGCCCATGTATTGTACATTGAAGTGGCTTTTGCAATTAATGTATTGACAAATTTAAGATCCCTAAACTATGGAGGCTGGCTAAAATGACTGTCTTGCTGAAACCAGGCAAAGACCCAGATGATCCCCCCAAAATTATTGACCAGTGTCACTTCTCTGCCACTTGTACAAGGTGTTGGAATGCATGATTTTTAATTGTATTGTAGGAACTATTGATGGAAAGATCATGAGGGACCAAGCAGGCTTTAGACCAAGGAGGTCATGCTGTGATCAATTTCTTAATCTTACATAATATATTGAAGATGGCTATGAATGAAAGTTGATCACTGGAGTGGCTCCTATAGCTCTAACTGCAGCGCATGATACTATGAACCATAGAATATTGTTATGTAAGGTAAATAATCTTATTGGAGACAATAGGCTTACTAGGTTATTGGCACTTTCCTACAGAACCAGAGATTTTTCAAGATGCTTTATGGTAGATAGAGGTTGCAGAAGAATAGACTGCCACAAGGAAGTGTATTGTCTCCAATTTTCTATAATATATATATGAATGATCAACCAGTTCTTGACAGCACACTGCAGATGATACAGCAGTGGCCACACAAAGATCAAGCTTTTATGATGAAGAACACACTGTAGTACTTGAAAAATTAGGACAGTATTATATCATCAATCAATTGAGGCCAATCTATATAAGACCCAAGTATATGTTTTTCACCTTTGAAACCGAGATGCAGGGGTTGATTTGAATGGTACATGGCAAGGGAATTGAATACAATATCACTCTACACTGAAATATCTCTGTGAAATTGATAGGACACTTTCATTTAAACAACATTGCCCAAATACTAATATTAAAGTCAGTGCAAGGGATAACATTATCAGGAAATTGACAAATTATACATGGGGGGGGGGCTCAATTACCCATGCTTCGAATATTGGTTTTGGCCCTCAGTATTTCTGCAACAGAGTATGTGTCATGTGTCTGATTAATGAAACACTTCAAAGAACTTTCAGGCATTTTTTAACCTAAAAAGTCTTTATTAGTGTTACGGAGTGTCAGCACGGCATGGAGAATGCCAAGATCTGAATTTCCCTTCCTTTGCACATAACATTCCAGGCATTTCCCCTCCCCTATTTTGGGGTCATGATTCACATCTTCCAATTAACCTGGAGGGCAAAGATTCCCTTCCGTTCCCTTCCATGCGCTTTTCTCTCCTCTCCTCTTCTCCTCTGAATTAACTCTAAAAGTACCAGACAGTTCTGCATGTTTTGTCAAAGCAAGAATATTCAATATTAGAAGCGTTGACAGTATGCTGCTCCAGTATGGAGTGCATCCACAAGTTGACACTGCTGTCAATGAAGCAGTACATATAGTGACAGGATGCCTTATACCCAAATGATCTTCCCTATTTCATTTGGAGGACATTGAATAGGTTGAGGATGGGAGTGCCTAAGTGTAAAATCAATATGTTCAAGTAGGGGCTGCTGAGGAAAACAACACGCTGTGTCAATGAGTAGAGACACAGAATCTGGTCCATCCATTGGTCTGTTGATTACTACCAGTAGAATGCAGTGAAAGTGATTTGTTTCTGGCCAACAACAAAGCCAAAAAAGTGACCTAATTTTGGCAGTTTAAGATTTGAGCTAGACTTAAAATAAAAACAAATAAAGCAGTAGGAATAAAAATGGAAAGTTTGTCTTAAATCTCTTTTCCTTCGTTTGACAGAGGTCCCCTTGCAGGAAAATTATGGCCTCTACTGTTTCAAATATATAGTGCTTAAAAGTGCTTAAAAGTTGAATTTGCAACATTTCTGTATAAATATGACCTGAAATATTTTCTATTTTCCACACAAGTCCTAAAACTTACGACAATAAATAAATAAAAAAGCATTATACCTTGTTCAGTTATTTATTGAGGAAAATGATCTTCAATAAATATTATGCAGGAATATTGAAAATTCAAATGGATTCACAAACTTTTAAGCACCACTGCAAATTCTCTGGTATCGATCCATTATGGTATTTGATTTAGACAAGAGTAGTATACAGAGAAAGGCATAAGATATATTTCTTCAAAATATTACATATTCAGGGGAGAAATAAATCTACTTTTGTTTTTGTGTTTCATAACAATTAGGAAGGAAATTTCAGTCAGCATATCTTAGGTATTGATGAGAAAGAATGAAATAGAAAAAAAACTGAGCAAGAAGTAGCAAATTTGTTAGATGAATTCTAATGAGGTTTGTTATATAGTGTATTTGTTAGAGGAATTCTAATGAGAACATTCTAAAATCCTAGTTGAGCAGGTAAGTACTGAATATTGGCCAATCACTAAAATATCTTCCCCTCTAGAGCCTTTGAGCAACTCACATCTTACATCCTATACTAAAAAAAGATGTTAAATTACTCAAATTATGAAGAGTAAGTACCAAGATTTGTAGCTCCTATTTTTAATTTCTGAGTAAACAGAAAGAAAACAGTTTTTAGCAAAAATCCAAGTCATATGAAGAAAGGAATAGTAGATCTTGTTGTACCTTGAACGTTCAAATAATAGAACTAATTAATACTAATTCTTATTTGGTATCTGGAAGTCTGCTGTTAATGTGAAGACAGTTTTTAACAACTGATATTGTCTGAATCTCCCACAGAAGACTTATTGAAGTATAGCAGATATTTTAAGAACAATGCTGGCCACTTCAGAGCCAAGCTCTGTGGTTAAACAGTTGGTTGATTAGGATTCCAGGTATTGTCTACTGGCAGGATGTGCTAAGAGGGGACATTCTTATTAGAGGGTGAGACCTTGTGTACATGTGTGTGTTCTTAAGAAAAGGAATCTAACCTTGGGCAATGGTTAGTGAAGCTGGTTTTATAACAGAAAAGGGATTTACTTACAGGAAATAAATTATGGTCAACTGTTAAAGTTAAAGAGCATGTGCTCCATGCTTTGGAAACAATGCAGGAGGAAATGGCCTATGTGTAGAAATTTCTTAAACACAGAAAGACAAAATGATAGATGAAGATGGGTCACAGAGTGCATCATTTGCTTTCTATCTATAGCCCACTGGCCTCTCTGATCAGTATATCATTATGGACTGAATCAGTGTCATTGGGTTCACTGGAAAATCTTTTCATTTAGCCAATTCTGATTTAGAACTTACATAATTCCAAGGCAGCAGAATCAAGTCATTTTGTGGGTATCAGACCACGATTATACAATACCCAGGCCTGCTGGTAATTATTGAAAATGTAGACTGCACATCTGGAACCATCAAGATGAAAAAAGTCAGATTCATACCTACATTCATCAGACCTAAACAACTCTTCCTGAATAGAGTTTTTTTTTATGTATTGAAAATAAATTAACCTGAGCCATCCAAACAAAGACTCTTATTATATCGTCATGTTTGGACAAGATTGAAATATAATTTGTAAAAAAAAACCTAAACAAAAAACAAACTGTTGGAAGCATGGAGCCACAGAAATATTACTTGACCAGCACTTAAGAAGCCTCAAAAGATCATGTTCTCCATTCTTACCAGAAATTATACTTATGAATAGCTAATACATGTTTTCTCATAACATGCTTTTCACAACTCTATTCTTCTTCATAGAATGAAGACATTTATTTGTTGCCTTTCTTTTGTTTCCATCTTCATGGAAATATTTATGCAGGAAATTTTCAGTATCAGTTTAATATATGTATTCAAGAAAGAAGAAAGGGAGAAAATATGCTCATTGCTTTCTTTTGTGCACATTTCTTTGTAAATAAATAATTTCACAATTGTATAAAAGAGTACTACTTATAATTATTGTCACTATTTTCTCTAGCTCTGCAATATATTAATATAATTTAATTTTAATTCTGGTATTTTCAGCAGTGGATAGAACTAAAAGTTGTATTTGTTGCAAAATAAGTGTTCAAAGTGAGAGTGCATTGTAATTATGGATTCTAGTAGTGATGTGATATTTTAAAATATAAAATCTGTGGGTTTCAGAGATTTTATGTATTCTTATGTTATGCTATATTCTTAAAAATTACTGTATAGAAATTAATTGAGTCAAGGATTTAAGATACTACAGCGTGTTTCAACAGTAGAAATAGTACTGTAGTTGTTTTTTCCTGAGTTGGTAAAATAGTCTGCCCTTTTAAATATGTTCTCATGGGGCATCTGTCTCTGTCTTCATGTCTGTCTGTCTTTCTAGCTAGCTAGCTAGCTGATAAATTTATCAGTTGTATGTAGATTGCTTAAAGGGCATGTTGACCAAATTTTCATTACTGACATCAGCTGAATCCTTGGATAGGGGTAGAAAGAATTTGCTAGTTATTTTAAGGAAAAAGTGGATCACCTCTCAGAATTTAATGCCACTAATGAAGAAAGGCATTCCAAGTGACTGGAACAACATTTGGTCATATTTTGGGGGAATGGTTTTAGTTTCTGAGATCAGAGGAAATAAATAGGAATTTCTGGCTCATAGCATATAGGCTTGACCTTTGCCCAACTTGTTATATTTAAGCAGATGAGAGGCAGCATGGTGTCAGGGATAATCTCAACCTTGAAAAAGGAATGGAGCAGCTACTCCTAAAGATATCTCTGGATTCAGATGTGTTTTGAAATTATCACTATGTGATGAATAAATAAATATTCTGCTATAAATGCTTAAGGCTGTTGAGCAACTAATATGCTTTGAGAATATGGAATATAAAGAATCATTTCAGTCAAGTTTCAAACTAGGCTTCAGCACTGAAACTAATCTACAGACAGTGTACTTTTGTTAGTCATACTGAACCTCTCAATAGGTTCAGCTATAGTATTCTACTGAGCTGATTATCTACTGTATGTCTTGAGTGGCAGACACTGATGTTCAGAAATTTTATTCCAATCTAACAAGTTAGTTCCAAAATGTATAGCAGGGATTCCTGCTTGGCTCCATGGTGTATGGTTGTGGACTCCCACATACCTCAATTCCATTTATTTTCAATACCTATATGAAGCGGCTGGATTTAGGTCTTGCCAGAATGTAGATGATAGCCAGCTCTATTTCTTTCTGCCATCAAACTCAAGTGATATAGTGTAAGTGTTCAGGCTTGAAGTAGGCTGGATGAAGGCCAGTAAAATGAGAATGGATCTTAGTAAGACAGAGATGCAGCAGACAGTTGGCTTATGAGAACTGGATGAGATTATATTTCCTGAATAAAGACATGTTTTAGATCTGTTTGTATCATTGGAAAATCCAAGTGTCCTCAGTCACAGTATGAGCTGTGACATTGCCTGGGCAAGTAAAGCTAGTCACAATAATCTAATTATACTCTTTCATTAAACTTTAAGGTGAGCCTGCTTTTCATCTAAAGAAGCTATCATTCTGGTGCAGAATGTAGAGATTGTTACTGGAGACATCTGTTACAATCTATGCAATCCTAAAGAAGCATGCTAGCTGTGTATATGCTAACATGTGGAGTTCAAGATCTGAGTAATTATATTTGAGTCCCCAAATGATTTAGAAACTCAAATTTGAGAGACCGCTTCTTTCCAAACATTAAGAAGTATAAGCAGGGCTTTTTTTCTCATAGAACACCCAGGACGGAGTTCTGGCACCTTTTTTGGATGGAACCTTGTAGGGTAGGCAAGGTGGGTTGTATGACTTGTGTGAGTTCCGGCACCTTTTTTTTTTTTTCCAAAACAAGCACTGAGTATAAGGAAAACACTTTAGCTTTCCAAGATTACTGAGGAGGTGTACTTTATGGGGGTATAGAAGAGGTCCTTCTCTGTTGTAGACTCCTTGCTATAGAAATCTCTCTCTCTAAAGTACAGGCTGAAATTACTGAAATCCTAGTTTTTTACTCTAATAGTCAGGATTTAACAACTGTAGACTGGCCATATTCTATTGCGGCTGTAAAAAACAAAACCAAAGAAAATAAATTTGTGCCTTTCTATTTTTATGTTGCAGTTATTTTGAATTCTAAAAATATTATTTTTTAACTCCTATTATGTTATCTTATATATTTTTGAAATGTAATCTGCTTGGGGAGTCTTAAGAGAGTGTGTGGGCTATAAATATTTTAATAAATAAATATTGTATGCCTTTTCCACCAAACCTGGAGAAATATTTCAGAAAATATATTGCCCCTATTTGTATTAAAATGATAATTTTTAAAACTTAATCTTAGTGCTTTTCTCCAACCATAAATGTGGTGCTTTCTTGGGATTACGAAAAATATAAATTGAGGTATAGATGAATGGTATTCAAGAAAACCTTGTTTTAGCTATGTTTGCTCCAGCTAAGGAATGCTCACAGTAATATAGCATCTCATTCTTGATTCTGTCCCTGCTATTTGAAAGCAGTGATACTGATTAAATAGGGTAGATAAATGGATTGTTGATGGGAAACAGTATTTGTGATTCAGAATAAAATTATGTTAATCGGTCATGCTTTATGCATTTCAGTTATATACCGCTCTATTTAACCAGAATTAAAGTAAATATTTTAAGGGCAGGGCAGGCTCTACATGTTCCAGAACCTTCAATTCACAGAAGTTGTTTTACAATTGCCAGTACTACCTAATGATATGCAAAAACTCAGTACATTAAGAAGATTTTTATTGACTTTAACTATAGATAAAGCAATCAGCAGGTAATAGCGGAAACAGAAATAGAGGTGCAAGAATTAAATAGAAAACACCCCTACTAGAAATCAATAATGCTACAGATGAGAATAGCATAGTGATTGTTGGGTGATTTAAAAAAAAATCAAAGAGAAAAATGGTCTTGTCTCTTCAGTACAAACATCACGTCAATTTAACATTTCTCAGATTACAATAAATTATTTACTAATAACCCATTATAACCAACAGACTAAGGATATAGGAGATATTATGAGCAATGAATTCAATTAAATGAAACTCACATGAGGTAATATACATACTTTAAGTGGTAGAGAACAAACATGGAAACAGGAAAGAAAATATCAACAGCAATGTTTCTTCATTAACTCCCAGTCCTATGAATATTTAACTCATTACATTTAGGACTTGTTCCCACATGGATATATATTGGCCTTGGAAAGGAATTGTCAAATTATTATTGCATTAAATGTACAAGTACAATGTTTTACATTTATTAAGTTTTAGGAGAATGTATTGGATTATATAAATTATATGGCAAAAGCTAAAAAAAATTGACAGTAATACTCTTTTGAACTAGAACTAGAACTTTGAACAACTGGACAGCATAAATGGATTGTCCGTGCCCTTATTATGGTGAAAAGACCGATGTTACAGTACTTGAAAGATAAATGCATGGTCCCTTTCACTTAATGGATTGAAGGCCTGATTGCACTTGCCATCTACAAACTGACTGCATATAGACATGGACTTATAAATAAATACAATGAAATATGGGACTCATTTATAAAACATAAAAGAGTAAAGGTTTCCCCTGTCCAGTCTGTTCTCATTTCTGTTTACTAGCTGAAGGAGCCAAAGACCTTCATTGATCATGTGGCTCGCATGACTATATGCTGAAGCACACAGAACACTGTTATTAGGCCACCATGCCCCTTATAAATAATACACAGAATAATAATAATGATGATGTATTAGAAATATGTACATTCTTGAATAATAGTTGTAGTAATAGGTAATTATATACAGAATTATAATTATTTACAGCTAAAATGATATACCTTTTTCTTTTCTTGATTTTTTTCACTTTTTTTTTAATGAAAACACTTTCTACATGTTTTTTCCCTTTGACAATACATGTATTTTTATCTTATGTTTGATTTATTTTCCTGTTTCTCTGTCATTATTTTAAAAAACGATAAGAGTAAAAAAGTGCAAAAACAATAACTGCATACAAAATACATGTAAAAAGTGATCACACAACTGATTTTAGAAAAAAGAAAACCAAGAAAGTGTTCAATATTAGCAGAAAAACAGCTGCCAAATTATAGAACTACAGTATGAAATGAACCAATTCATAGAAAGCACGAGTTTATATGCCCAAAAGATGCTTTAAAGGCCAGTCTTCGAAATATTTCTGTGCTAATATTGTCTCATATGATGCCTTGATTAAAAGATGATTTTTTTCTGTTTCTCTGTTATTATTTTAAAAACAATAAGAGTAAACATATACCAAATATACAAATATAATAATTGCATGCTAATACAACATTTAAAGTCAATATTTAAAAAGGAAGGAAGGAAGGAAGGAAGGAAGGGAGGGAGGGAGGGAGGGCACAACAATCTGACAGAATATGCAAAGGCAAGCATGCTGTCAAGATCCCGACTGATGAACCCAACAAAGTAAACATGGCTGAGACTGTTAAATCTCTAATGCCAGCTTTTATTGGGCCAACCATTTTGGCACTGGTGAAGGAAAACCAGCTCTGAAGTTTTCCCACTTAAATTGATGTATTAAAAGAATAGAAACTCTCTCCCTTCTTTGTGCAGGTCACATTGCACAATTGTAGGTTAGACAATTGTTATGAAAGAATCCACCATCTTCAATAAACATCTCTCTTCATGATCTTGGTTCTCAAGAAGCAGCTGGCAGATGTCAATGGCTCACATACCAAACTATCCTCCCTCCCTCAAATCTGTTGGCAAGTCTGAAGCAGTTATGTCTGAACCATCCTGGTCACTCTGCGAGGCTTGACAGGCAGCCCCCCTAAAAATCGGAAGGAACCTGGAAAACAATAAATACAAATTAATTTATATTGTGTCCCCGATTCTGGTGCTACTGGTCAGCCTCCCTGCTTCACATTTTGAATGTCGGCTTCTGCTCTCCTAGTCTGTGTGGTATCACCAAACTGGGCTCTAAGTTTGGCAAGGAATGTGCCGGTACCCCCAACTCTGGAGCTCCCTTATCATGGAGAAGAGTTACCCACTCCACTGCTTCCCCTTCAAGGTTCTCCACGATTGCACTCACACAGGCCTCATCATCGGTGTAGAACTCCCCATACTGATCCAGATGTGACCATACTGGATCAGGAAGAAGGCTAGCTTTTCTGGATCACCGTCAAACTTAGCTTTGATGAGGGGGTATTGGGATGCCCCAATACGCTGGCAACCATGCCATGCCATGTGGGTACTAGCTGGGCTGGCCACCAGCCACCTGTGGTTGAGGTGGTGGCAGGTCAGCAGCTTTGTGCTGTTGCGTGGTGGCTGGTGGAGGGCTGGCTGCCCCAGACCCTGGGCTTGCTCTTGGCAGTAGAATGACAGCTGGCTGGGAGCTGACTGCCCCCCCTGGCTATGGCAGATGCTGTTCCCATGCTTGGTTGAGGTGGTGGGATTGTAGCGCCCATCACAAGTCGACTAGGCTTTACTCTGGGAATCCATTCTCATTTCCCAGCCAGTTTCCCCTCACTCACCTCCATGCCATAGAATTTCTCTCTCAGCTGATCAACTGAAGAGCTGCTGCCTGCTGATGTATATCTCCACTCCACCAGTCCTTCCCACTCTGAGGTCCTCCTCTCTGTCTCCAGTCTTGACTAAAACCTGGGCTGGATCTTTGTCACTGTGCCTCTCCACAGCTTGAATTCAGGCCAATTGAAGGCTCCTGTCATTCTGGCTCCTCCTTGCTTAGGTAGAAACTCCTTTTCCACCTTCACCTTAGGGCAGGTTGCTGCTGCCTGAGTGCTGGGGTTGACCTGGGCTGCAATCAAAATTTGCTTCACTGGTCCTGCCTCAGCTTTGGCCGGTGATTCAGCTTTGCGCTCCATTCCAGACATCTTCCCCTAAATCTTCACAGCCCACTCAGGTGGAGCTGGAGATGGTATAGGAGCTCAGGACTCCTTGAGTTAATTTTGATTTAAAAGGTTGAAATAGGAGAGCTGGTTTAATGTCAACGTCCTGACTGATCAACCCAACAAAGTAAACACAGCTGAGACAGTTAAAACTCTAATGCAAGGTTTTATTGGGCCAACCATTTTTGCACTAGTGAAGGAAAACCAGCTCTGAGGTTTTCCCACTTTAATTGATTTATTAAAATAATAGAAACCTCCTCCCCTCTTCATGCATGTCATGTTGCCCAGTTGTAGGTTAGATAATTGTAATGAGAGAATCCACCATCTTTGATAAACACCTCTCTTCATGACCTTGGTTCTCATGAAGCAGCTGGCAAATGTTAATGCCTCACATACTGAACTGCCTTCACTCCCCCAAGTCTGTTGGCAAATCTGAAGCTGTTATGTCTGGACCATTGTGGTCAATCTGCAAGGCTTGACACATCCATCTTAATATCTTCTCCCTCTTCTACTATTAGAGTTACTACATTATTGCCAAGTAATCAAGCCTTTTGCCTCTTTTACAGTGTGGGTAGGTTAACCCTCATGAATAGCTTCAGAATGTGTATGAAATGTTTCTCAAATGTAACCCAAAATGTTTTGATTTTGATGTGAGAAATTCTGGTACTAATTTTGTCACAATTTCCCAATTAGTCTGATTTGGACCCGCCATCTTATTTTTGAGGTACAAACTTCCATTGTACATCAAACATGTTGTGGGGTGCCTATTCTTTTGTTCTGCGGTCACCACTAAAGCCTTTTATTTGGATTAGAAATTCTTTATGTCTCCAAGATAACAAATGGGTGGAATGTTGGGGAGTTGCAGAATAGCACAGACACTTCTTTTCATTATTTTTATGAAACTGTTGGATTCTGTATATACCTCTCTTCACAGATTCCATTTCATCTTCATCTCTCACAATTGATCAGAACAGATGTTGTTATAACTTAGATCTTTTAAAATGTAAGGCAGGGAGATAAGGAGGTAGACATGATGGTGGTTTGCTAATTGTTCATATGGCATATAATACATAAGGGGTAGACATGGAAGTAGTTGAATTTGAACTACCTCCATGTTTTACTGTCCCTCAGCTAAATGTACCTCATAGGATTGTTTTCATAAACATTAAATCGGGAGGACTTTTTCTTCTTCATGTAGCCCATTTCAAATTACAGAGAAAAAAACGAGATATGTTCTATTTAGCTGAATTGAAAAGTAGTCCCCCCCCTGCCATCTATAAAATACTTTGATAACAGTAAGATATATGGCGATTCAGGATCAGAACTATCTTCTTCTCTGGTAAATATGCTAAATGCAATAAGTAAGTGGAAAAATAAAAATAATAATTTGGGGGGCAACTGGTGTGAAAACTGCAGACATTGTATAGGTGTTCTTTGCTTTGAAACTTGTTGCATTATAGAAACTTGAGTGTAAGGATTTCTGGGTTGGGCTTCATCGTATTTAGGAATAACAATACTACACTTGTGTTAGAGCTCTGAATTCAGTTCCATTTCAGCCCTATATGTTTCTGTATCTATTCAACCATTTGTTCAATCAGCTGTACTTTATAGTTATGCTTCCTACTGTGTTCTATATATGTTTTTTTATAAAAACAATATAAAAGAGCTCAGTCTTTCATTACCGAAGGCTTTAAAGCAGAATGTATTGTCAACAATTTATACATTCTTTAATAGTCTTATGGCAAGACAGTTAAATTGAAACATATATCTCCCTTTTTTAAACACCTGAGTAGGTACTTAGACATTGCAAAATCATTTTACAGTAATCTGAAAACAATAAAATAGATATTCCAGAAAGCATTAGTATTCTTTCATTCAGCAGCATATTATAGCAATTGATAATGATAATTTAAATTGGCCTGAGACACAGGAGTGGGAAAACGGCAGCAATGTATAGTTAAGAAGAGCAATGTAATTTCTGAGATAGGTTTGAATCACTTAATATTTACTCTAAATTAACATTTTCATAACATGGATTCTAAATTAAACTGAATATATGATGTCCTAATTTATTTGCAGGTCTTATTGGAATAAAGTTGAAGTGATGACTTTGGGCTATATATATAATTAATTCAAACAAGAGGCTTTAGAATAATTAGACTATTAAATAATTATCCATTTGTTATGCAATATGGTAAGCCAATAGAACTAAATATATATTGTTAACTCCAACAGGAATAATAATTGAAAATAATATTCCTTAATAAACAATGGGTAGGGGAAAACTAGAAAAACACAGAAAGCACAAACAATAAAATATGGAATCAAGAACTTAGAGCACTCCTATAGTTCTTTGGGCCATCTCTTTCTTTCTCTCTCTCTCTCTCTCTCTCAGCTTAACACATCTCACAGGATTGTAGTTGTCAGGAAAATAGGAGGAGAAAGGTGTATTAGATATGCTCGCCACCTCGGGTTATTTGTAAAAATAATAAAGATGGGATACAAATAAAAAATAAAAAAATCAGGGGCTCAAATATTAAGAGACGGCTACGGTATGACCTGAAGAATGATTGGCACAGCAAAAATAAGATCATTGAGGATTTGCCATTGAACTAGCTTTGAGTTACCTATGAGTTAAGAGCAACACCTAGTACTCTGTGAAATAGCGTTATTGGATCTGAGATGCAAAAATTCATATGATCAACTGATGGCTGCAGGGTGAACTACCAGGGATGGACAACCCCACTCTGTTCGAAGAGTGATTTAAGCCTAGCAAAGTCTTAAAGTAGTGACTATACTGTTTACCAGAAAATCTGACAAACTGAGCCTTTTTATTACCTTTGTCACTATGTCCATATGTTATGATCTGCTTAGGTGCCAAATTATCCTCTCTCCACTTCCAAAAGGGGAGCACAAAATTGCAATCAGACAGCATCCAGCCTTTTTTTGTCTCCCAATTTTCCCAGTATTTGTTTCTGTAGAGATTTTTAAAAAGGGCCAGCTAGGTGAGGATGACTGGAAAGTACTCCTAAATCATTAATAAAGATTGGTAAAAGAGAGCAATAAAACAATTGTGCCCTAGCCCCTGGTTTACCATTTCCCACTGGAAAATAGAGAACAAGGAGCTAAGAGACAAGAAGCAAAGTACTTCTCAGATTACTTGTGTTCAAGCATTTCAGTTGCAGACTGAACGATCCAAAAATGCATAGATTCTTTGGCCCAATACCAAAGACAGCAGATCTGAGAAGCAAGTGATATAAATCCTAAATATGGAGGCATTCTACCCCTGCAGTTAGAAGCACTGAAGTCCAGTAAATAAAAACATAGCATTTGAATGAAGCTGTGAAATACATCATTTGCCATTTAGATTTAGCAACCTGTCCATTTTTGTGGATCACATTATTTTCAAAATTTACCATTATTTCTTATTTCAAAAGGTATATGCTTACATTTCATTTATGCTTTCCAAATGTCAGTTATTGTGAATGAATTAGGTGAAATCTTTAGAACTGCTTTTTTCTGGATTAATATAATGAGTTCAATAACAGTTTTACTGAAAAGTAGAAGCAATTTAGGTATTACTCAGATAGTTCTAAATGTGGATTTCAATTTATATTGCTTTTAAAAGTGATTGGCTTTGAAAACATTAATCTATTCTTTTTCAGATATAAACCTGAATAATGCTTTTAAACTGTGAAACATGACTGAAGATTATTAAACAGAAAAAACATGAATCTTAATTGTAATCAGAGCAAAATCCAGTAGATTATACAGTAATATTGCACAAGAATCTCATTTTTAAAATGACTTTGTTTCAGTCTTTTGAGAATTAAAGTCTGCCCCAAGTTTCCATCCCTGTTGCTTCATGGTTATTTTGGAAAATGGATGATTGCAAACAGGAATTATTATAAACCCAAGGACTCTTTGTTGAAATACTAGTGAAATGTTGATTGACCCATATTAAACAGACAGATACATTTGCGAGGAATGTCACATGAAGTTTATTTTTATGCTTCCTGTGCATGAATTACACATTTTTCTTTGCAGATTTATTTGAAGCCAACAACAATTTTGCAATACTGTTTTCCTTTATAAAACACAATATTACGGTAGCAGCAGTAATATCTTTATAAATGGCCACCTAAAATACAAATTCTAAATCCATCTTTTAAATTTAGACACTTAGTAAAAATCTTATGATATGAATTTGAAATTAACATATAAATGTATAAAATCTATATATAATGTTAAGTTAACATCTGGAAGAGAAAGATACATTTTTCATCTATCAAAAAATGAATTATTTAAATGTTGACAAACTTCATATATCAGCAACCCTCTGTCATAAGTCATGTGTAGATTCAGCTTCTCAATGTCACATAATTATTTTTGTCCTTACTTCCTATGCATGATGGAGCCATCAATCTTTTTTTATATAACTTTATTAAAATTTAATGCTGAAGAATAAACTCACAAACTATTATTTAGAATAAAAAAGGAAAAAAGGAAATAAATAAAAAAGAACAGAAACAAGAATGTAGAAAACAGAAAAAAGAAGAAAAGAAATATAAAGAAATTGTTTCCTATTTTTTTACAGCAGTTATAAGTATAAATGCAAATTAAATTCTTACTCTACAGTTATAACATTGTTTACATTTTTCTATAGTCTAGTTTTTATAATCATCAAACCACAAATCATAATTTCATTAGTTTAGTTTCACGCAAAAAGTCAATAAAGGGTTTCTGATCAGCATTAAATTAGGTAATATCCTGATTCTAATTAAAGCCATCACTTTGGCCATCTTAGCAATCTTCATCATCCTAACTATTCATTCCTCCTTGTGGGTAAAGTTGTGCATATAATAGTCTTGCTGCAATTGTCATATACAAAAACAAAGTTTTTTCCCCATCTATTTATCCATTGGTCCTGAAAGAAAAGTCTCTGGTTTGAATTGTATATTAATCCTTAAAAAATATCTCTTCTTATGTAAACACCACCAATTGACTCCAGTCTTTTAAATGAAAGCAATAGACTTTCCCATAGGAAATCAAAGTCAACTGACTATTTTTATAACCCCCCAAAAGACTACAGCAACTAAGCCAGCACTCTACACACCCCCACCAATATTTATAGAGAGACGGCAGCTCCGATCACACTTTGCTCGCACAAGCACGAAGCTGAAGACCCCAGCCTGAAGATGACGAGTGGGACCTCGTCGAAACTTCGCCAAGATACTCTCAATCTTACACGGGAAAAGACCCGAATACGCCAAGACCTGCATTTTTATATATATATATATATATATATATATATATATATATATATATATATATATATATATATATATATATATATATATATAACCACTTGTCTGCTTTGACAACAACAACAATCTCTCTCAAGCTATAAAATAATTATTGAAAAATGTGGCTAAGAAATGGGACATTAGATCACATTGTCATTAAAAGTTGCACTGTAGATGCAAATGTAAACAGAATCCCACACCTCCTAGCCACTCAACTCACAGGCGTGGCACAGAAACTTCTGTATCTGTAGTTTGCTTATGGGGAACAGCTGTCTGGGGATCAAGTTGGAAGATATTACAGTCTTTCTTTCATCCAGAAAAAAATTGGCATCCAGCATTAGTCCTCTTGGTGCCAATTCTCAGCTACAATGTTATGTCTGCTCCCTCAGAGGTGACTAGACCATTGTTAATTCCTCACAGCAAGTTGAATGGGGCCATCAATCTTGATGTCTAGATTGTGTTTGCCAATTGTCCAAAACCATATTGACCATTCTACACATTTGAAACAAAATATATCAAGAATAGGACAAGACCATATTAGGTTATTTTTAAAATACATCTCCAGCAGCATGTGATGATAAACAGTCCTTACTTTAACTTCTGGAAATGTTCAATAGACAGAAAACAAAACTTTCTATTACATTGGATATGATAAATGTTTTTAGTGTCTTCCTAAACATTAAAAGTGTTAGGGCCAAATGTCTTTTGGGAGGAGACAAGATTATTCTTTTTATTATGCTTGAGCAGGGGGTTGGACTAGAAGACCTTCAAGGTTAATTGGAGAATTGGAAAAAACTGCATGGATATAGTACATGAAAATTAAATTCAATCTGAAGATGGGAAAAAACTTAAAAACAGTTATTATATAATAATTAATTTTAAGTCTTAATTCAGCTCCTCCCCAAACATTCCAAAATAAAGATTTACCACTGATTTTCAAAGATTTAATTTTTTCCAAAGCACTAACTATAAATGAATCTCATTATCAAAACTGAATTTGCATCTCAATATGGCCTCAAACTGTCTCACCAGAACCAGTGTGACACCCGTACCGGGTTGTCTTTATAATGCATTTCCACTTGAATCCTGATAGGAAATGGTCCAGATAATCTGTTTCTTTCAGAACCCTATAATTGTGCAATCTGCCTACCTTCTCAGCAACTTTTTCTAAAATGGAAGGTTGGAGCAGAACACAAATGTTGGGTCTAGTTATGGTTTCATGAGCAGGGGGCAAATCATCATTTTTTTCAGAGCTGATGGAAGCATCTCCTGACTCAAAGAAGTGTAAGAAGAGCAATTTTAATATCAGAAAAACATGAAATTCAAGAGGCTGCCAATTAAGCTCACTGTGTAAGCAATATCATGACAAGCAGGTGAATGGATACCTTTAGGACCAGCTTATAAGTCTCTTTTGGGTGGGAAACAGAATTCTAAGTTACACCACAGTTTTTAATACTAATCACCTTCTATTTTATTTACTAATAGCTGTTAGCATCTGGATTTCTGCTCCTTGCATATTGCCATTCTAGTTACTGTAGCCACAGTCATTAAATGCTAAGTTTAGAATTTAAGAGGATAGGAATAGCTGTACAATTGTCATTTGGAATTTATTTTTTCCAGTTTTTCTAAACTAAACAGCACCTCAGTTTGCTGAGATGTTGCAGACTTAAAATCTGAACAGTAGCATTTTGCAGAAGAGTTTTAGCAAGGCTTATGCAAGTTGAGTTTCTTAGAAAATAGTTATGAGTCTTTCAGCCTAAACTTAGCCATGTTCAGAATAGCTGGCTATGTCCTACAGTACTTCTGACATATTATGTAAATACCTAACTCTGATATTGGAAAAAGTGGAAGGGCAGGAGGCACAGTGGTTACAATGCAGCATTGCAGGCAAACTCTATCGATAGTTTGGAGTTAGAACCTGCTGGGGCTCAGCCTCCCATCCTTCTGAGGTCGATAAAATGATGACCCAGATTGTTGGGGGCAATATGCAGACATTGAAAATTGCCCAGAGAGTGCTGTAAAGCACTATGGAGAGTATATAAGTCTAAGTGCTATTGCTATGGGTAAGAAAAAAGATGACCAGCAGCAAGATAAATGGACTCAATTACAGTAGCAATGAACACCCCTTTGGAAGACTTGAAGGACCAAGTTAGAGATATATTATTATGGAAATATATCAATGTGGCCATTAGGAGTTGAAAACTATTTGAGGGCATATAATGAATCAGAGAGCCCGTTTACTATAGTAGGTTGAGACATCAGGCTAGAAATTGGGAGACCATGAATTCTAATCCTGCATTAGGTATAAAGCCAACTAGGCGATCTTGGGCCAGTCATTCACTTAGTCCTAGAAAGGAGGCAGTGCCAAATCCCTTCTGAAAAAAAACTTGCTAAACACCCTGCAGGGATTAGTTCAAGCAATCAGCAGGAGAAAGCACTAACTCAAAAGCACAAAACAACAATCAATCAATCATTGGCAGAATCAAAGCATTTGGTCAGCAGGCAGATGATGCTAACTAAATTTGAATGACTACCATAAAATGTACGTGCTGGGGGATGAATTTATATTGTTTATTGGATGATAAAGCAGAACTTCAAGTGTATAGATATAAAAAGTAGAGATACCTTTAAATATTTTTGTCTAATAACTAATATGTTCCTTCTAACATATACATACACATACAAGCATGCATATGTATTTTATTGCCTAAGTGATTTCCATTGAGACCAGCTCTTGGAAACATTTTATATTGCTCTAAAATTGTTAAATGTATAGTATAAACTGTTTTCTATATGATGTCATTAGTATTTCTATAAGACGTCAACCTTGAAGTCTCTTGACTGATATCATTCAGTGGATGCCTCTGTATAAAAGAGCGACATTTTTCATTTATCCAAGTCTGAAATTGATACAAAAAACTGGCATTCCAAGGTGGATATATGGTCTATGAGAAAGAAACAATTTGATCCCTAGCTCCTATCCTGGAAAGAACAATACTGGGGAACACTTTGGAGAATTCTGAGACATGATGATAATTTGTATTCTGTCACAGTAAAAGTGAAATTTGGTGGCAATTTTTGAAGAAATCTAGGCCTCTCCCAAATCTTAGGGGAGGAAGGATATTTTGCTCTGAAATTTCAAGTTGTATATCTTCATCCTACAAAGTCAGTATTTTCTGCTTTTGTACAGGCCAGGTGTTCCTGGACAGTGAATTCAATCCACTGACAGTTAGAATGATAGTCAGTAGAACTCTTCAAATGTTGTTTTATTGAAGGCTCGTGTGAAATCCCCATTTGAAACAGCTGAGCTAAGCAATATGGCCATCTACCTCTGGCCATCCTTCCAGTTCCTGGAAAACATAGACTTCCCTCCATGTGATGTGCATGTAGAATGTGTGTTTTTCACTAACAACACTTAGAAGAATTTATTTTGCATTATCTATAGTACCTCAAAACAAAAAATCACTCTGGTTTTGTCTCACATAGCCATAGATGTCACACATTGCCTTATGTTATTGTGAGCTTAAAATAGAGTTTTTAAAAAAGAAATTTTTGTTTAAGCAAGTGTGCAAGTAAATAAATAAACTAAGGATACTTTCTACTTCTTTGAGCAAAAGCATGAACATTGTGACTTGGATCTTTTCCAGGCTTTAACTCAGGCATGGCTAAGCTGTGGCCCCAAACATCTTTTCTGTGGCTCTTATGATTGCCATATATGTATATAATGAATAAACATAAGCATACATAGGTATTTCACTTTTAGTTATCCATAGGAGCAACCCAGCTCTTGGGGATAATGGTTGCATATTTCCCCATTTATGCTCTATCCCATAATTGGAAAAAACAGCCTACTGTATTGCAAATTACAACTCAGGGAAAAATGGAGTTCTTGATAGCAATTAAAATGAAATCTGATGAGAATTCTGACTGGAGAGAACTTCAATATTCTATTTCCAACTTCCAGATCCCATGCAAAATGAATGTTAATCAAATAAATTTCAGGCACTGGTCTGTCCTTTCCAAGGAGAGAGAAAAAAAATCTGTGATTGAAATGGTTGCAGATTGTCCCTACTTTTAGATTTTAGCTTTATACGTTAGCCAATTCTTTTCTGTCTTTTTTTAATTTTAAAAAAGTCTCTCTCACAGAAACATCAGTCTGTTTGAAAAGTACAAGTTTTTCCAAACTGGAATTCTGTCCCTGAAAGAAAGTATAAGATCATCATGTCCTATTAATCATTACCTACTTATAAAGGATTTTTGTTTCCAACTCTGCAGTATCTCTATTTATTAAAAACTAGCTGTACCCAGCCACGCATTGCTGTGGCTTAGTCTGGTAAAAGCATGTGTTGCTTTTACGTCCAACAGATGGTGCTGTTTTTTAAAAAAATCATGTTTTACCTGTCACAGGTGTGACATCTATATAATATAGGTATATAAAAACATGTGCGTATTCGAATGCAACGTTGTGTCAAAATTTCAAAGCAATTGGTGAAGAACTTTCGGAGATTTAAGATTTTGAACAAATGAACATTTACATTTTTATTTATATAGATAGACAATGCTGCTCATCTTTTATTTTAAATAATACTAAAAACTAACAGATATGAGAGGAAATGATTGTCCAAGGAATAGTTAACATTCAGTTAGCATTTGGTCACATGTCTATGTGTTTATTTTTATTTGATTTAAAACATTTTTTTAAAAAAATGTGTTGATACTTTTAAGTTTATTTGGTCCTCTCCCCCTTAGGTCAATTTTAAAAGATTTTTTTAAAGATCTAATACAGCGTGCAAGATCACTTTAAGTCAAGCAGAGTTCTCACCTTCACAACAAATTGATCATGATCAAGTTCTGTGGCACTATTTATCATTTCTTATTAACTCTTGAGTCAATGAAAAATAAATCACTTGGTATTTCACCTCAATGGTGCTACTGAATAATGTGGTTTAGAAATCTTTATCTGCTAGTGATTCAAGAAGTTAGATGCTATAATCGGGCTGATAAAGCTTTGATTTCCAGGTGTGGGAATTGATTTTCACCTGGAAACGCTGTTCAGGTGTGACTTCTTCACATATTACAAAAAAAATATGATTGTTTATGAACAGGAAGTATGTGAGTACATAAGTGCTAACCTCTCTACAATCCTGTCATGCGCACTTGCTGTTTATATATACTGTTTTATCTGACAGCATAAAGCATGGATAAGAGACATACATTTTCTTACTAGAAAGGAAAATTGGCCTGCTGTAAGACAAAGGAGAGATCTGATAGGCGCATAAAGAGAGGCTGAGGAAGAAAGAGATGATGGTTGGTAATCCAAAATACTTTCTAAACAGTGGGGGTTGTTAACTCCTGAAATGAACTTGAATGTTGTCAAAAAGTCACCAAAAAAAAGATGAGCAAGGAGACAAATGTCTTCTTTTGGCAGATGGCCTTTGAAGGAAGCTTGAGGTAGAAAAATGACTCTTGTCAGTCTAAAAGAGATTTCCAGCCATTGTATCTGATGTCCTTAGTTAATCTTAAGTGGTTATGATTCTAGAAATAGTTACATATAAACCTGATTTGACTTATTAGAATGAGGAAGTTTATACTGCTTGACTTAAAATAATCTGCATTATCAGAAATAATACTTCTCATCTACTGTATACTTAATAAAAAAGGGGGGGAAATCATATTTGGAGTGCCATGTATTGGCATTGCCACACACATGTTGTGAACGCCAATATTCTCATGATAAAGTACATAAACTGGGCCCAAATATGAACATTACCAAACAGAATAGGCAGTTTGTATAGTGAAAACACAATATACATGTATTTATGGGAAACAGAAAGCATCCTAATGAGAAAAGTATCTGGAAGACGAATGGTCTTCTTAAAAAATGCTTCTTACTCAGAAGAGTAATATAAACATATAATCAATGAATTCTACCATTTTCTGTAACACAAATAATTATTTGAAATGAGTTTAACACTTACTTTCACAATCCATGCCTAGCCTAGTAGTGCATTGAAGAGACATTATAATATTATAGCCAGCTATTAATGGCAGGGCAGATAAGTGAATGATTCTAGAACACTTATTACTAGTTTTATGGATAGCAATCATGGTTCTTTGGAGTAAAGAAGTATTCTTTCTTTAACATCATCCTGTATGTACTCAACAATGTGATCATAATGTCCATATGCTCAATCATGTAGCAAATATAATTCCAATTACTTGAACAAATGGTTGAAGTATAGCTCATATTTATAGCAAGATTCAGGCTATAATTAACAGGCCTGAGCAAGGTGAATGCAAGAACTACAGCTGATTCCATAATATAGTTTGAAAGCTTTTAATTTGAATATTTGAATAAGATCAGGGCTATCATGTTTGCAATAACTCTGGTCAACCACTAGATGGAAACAAAGAGCAACTTTCTTGCAACTATGTAGTAGCCATACGGAATTTTGCAGACCAGATTGTTGTTGTTGTTAGTTGCAAAGTCGTGCCCGACCCATCGCGACCCCATGGACAATGTTCCTCCAGGTCTTCCTGTCCTCTACCATCTTCTGGAGTCCATTTAAGCTCACACCTACTGCTTCAGTGACTCTATCCAGCCACCTCATTCTCTGTCGTCCTAATAAGATGTGATTATGGTACTGTTGGAGATTGGCCATAGGAAGCTATTTATTTATTTAAAATATTTATATAGCCATCCATCATATAACAAACTCTAGACAGCTCCTACTCAATCTTTATCTATCTTTGGATATAGAACTATTAACAATAGTATTCCTGTCAATGGAAGAGATTGCCCATCTTCTGCCACAGATGTAACAAACTTTCTAGTCACTCATTTTTCTGCTAGTTTTGATCAGAACATTGATTTGAGAGATGGAGATCATACTAGTTCCTAGTGGAACTGGCAAAGATTAATTTTCTCCAAGGTAATGGCAAAAACAACAAATCTATGTAGTATCTTAGGTTAGTGGGAGTGCAGCCTAAATTTACCCTAGAATTTTCTAAGGGATGCCACATTATCTGGCCTAACCAGTCAAAGAAATTCTGAACAGTAGAAACTAGATTTTTTAAATGCAGCAATATCTGTAGGAGTTGACATAGTGTTTGCCATCTTGCCTTTTCTTTTCTTTTGTATAGATTTTATTAGTTTTTATAGGGTTAGGAATAAGGTGTTGGGTCGATGTTGGGGTTGGGATTTGAGTTAGGGTTAGGATTAGGGTTGGGGTTGGGGTTTTTCTCAATATTTAGCAAACAGCATAATGTCTGGGTTCATATGTTTAACAAACAATAATAGATAATAGTTAATTATCATAAACAATATGTTAATTAATTGCTCAATAGCCATCTTGCCTTTTCTAACCACCCCAACATTTGCCATTCATTTGTAAGCTGGATGAGGAGAAATGTCTTTTTATTCTGCAGACTTTTAATGCTATTTAAATGGCTTTTGTGAAACTTTTTAATTGGGTCAAGAACCCATTTATAAAGCATATAAATGTCAAGAACTTTTTTCAGCTTCCTGGTAGATCCAATGATATTGCATGTCACAAATATCATACATTTCTTTTTTAAAAGTTTTATAGTCATAACATTTCCATTAACTGTAGGAAGCAAAACTACTTCCTGATAACAAGGTGGAGAAAGCACAGATGTATACATTTTTAAACATATCTGAGAATCCTGTATTTCTATAAAGAATGTTTGGAGTTACAATTCTTGTATAAAGAAGCCATTAATTGAGAACAAGTAAGAAACTCCTGAAAACATTATGGATTGAATCTTGAGGATTGATTCGGAGCAATGGATCAAGCCATCCATATCTGAATGGGAAACAGAGGAGTGTAAAATGCAGAACTTCTGTTTCTGGTCCAGATATTATTGACATAAAGTTGCTGAAAATAACATCTCCAATTACAGGTATGCAAGGAGTTGCAGAGACTGTACATAATATGAATGAATAAATGAAAGCATTTTTTCAATTGCTGTTCCTTTTTCTAGTAATGTGGGAGAGTCATAGATGAACTACCACAAAGGTTCTGATTTATTTATTTATTTTTATTTATTTTATTTTCATTTATACCCCGCCCTTCTCCCGAGGGACTCAGGGCGGCTTACAGGTAAATAAAAACAGTACAATACAATAAATATCTCTAAAAGCCAAATTAAAATATATATTAAATAACCTGTATTAAGTTTAATATTATAAAATCCCTTTAAAATCCCTATAAAATCCCCCCCTAGGCCAATCCCGCTNGTGGTAACCAACACCTTGAAGCGCACCCGGAAGGCCACCGGCAGCCAGTGCAGCTCACGCAAAAGCGGTGTTATATGGGAGCGACGAGTCCCTCCCAACACCGCCCGCGCGGCCACATTCTGGACTAGCTGGAGCCTCCAGATGCTCCTCAAGGGGAGCCCCATGTAGAGAGCATTGCAGTAGTCCAGGCGGGAGGTGACGAGAGCATGAGTGACTGTGCGCAAGGCGTCCCATTTATGCTTTTCACAAGCAAAAGATAAAATGCATCTCTAACTATATGCAAAGTTCATCTGATTTTTCACTGCTTCTCTTCTCTAATCCTGTTAAAAGTATTGGCATGTAAGCCTGTGGGAAGATCAAGCAACTTTTGAGACTTGTCATCAGACTTGGATTTAAAATTAGGCAGAGGGGAATGATTCTTTTCAGCAACAGATTTAAGGAGCCATGAAAGTTTATCAAATGGTGAGTTATTTTATGACCATGATGAATGTGGGATTTTTCTATTTACTTTTCTATTTTCTGCATGAGGCCAAAGGGGAATGACCTTGATTTCTGTGGATATAACTATAGCAGATGAATAAATATAATACAGTTGAAAATTTGCACACATTGGTGGAGAGGGGCACACTATCCCACAGGCAATGCCCATCCCACAGGCAATGCCCATCCCACAGGCAATGCCCATCCATCTTGCACTGATCTTGCTTATCATGAAGATGAAATCAATTTGTGCAATGGTGGTGGGGGAAGCACCACATGGTACTATTTCTTCACCTGTAGAAATAGATGCCTACTATAGCAGTGCAAAGAGCTGTGGTGACACAGTGATTAGAATGCAATATTTCAGGCTAACTCTGTTCCTATTGCCAGGAGTTCGATTTGTATCCATAGATCTGATAACCCTGATAATCTGATAACCCTCCCATATCTGTGAGAATGTGGTGACAGAGTGGTTAGAATACAGTATTGCAGACTAACTCACTGCTTACTCCAGGAGTTCGATTCTGAATGGCACAAGGTTGACTCAGCCTTCCATCCTTTTGAGGTTGGTAAAATGAGGATCCAGACGGGGGGGGGGGATATGCTGAATCTGTAAACCATTTAGAGAGGGCTGTAAAGCACTGGTAAGCTGCACATAAATCTAAGTACTATTGCTATTGCTAAAGAGGTGGGGTACTTTGGTTTGAATGTTTTGAGTCACATGAGACATTTCATAAACAATTTGTGATGTGCAGAATGAGAAAGAGTAAAAAATTAGCTGATTAAGTCATTTTGCTCTTGTTCTTTTAATTCCCAAAATCCAGACTGCTTCTTGGGGGAAAACATACACAGGAGTATAAAGATGGCTTTAAAGAAGGAATTCAACAATTATTATGTAAACACCAGCTTAGGCCTGGAAGCCGAGAAAGAAACTGAAAATTGGTCTACCTTGATTCTCTTTAGTATAAAAGAGAAGAAGCAGAATCCTTCCTTCCTTCCTTCCTTCCTTCTTTCCTTCCTTTCCAGCTTTCCTTCCTTTCTGGATAGTACATTTACTACTTGGGGAAATTCTTGGCAGGCTCCACAACCTTAATTCTGAGGGTTAAATCACTGCAACAGAGCTTCTGTTTTTCTTCTGTTTTTCTTCCCCAGTGTTTTGTGACATGTTTCTGGAACAGGATCTTCTATTACTTGTATCTCCCTGAATCTGACTACTTTAGCAATATGCATCCACGGTTCAAACTGTGAGAAAATTTATCTAGTTGCCAAATTGCCACCTCCATAAATCCCACGGACTCTTTAAAACAATACTGAACTAGAACCATGGGGAAGTACAAAGCTTTTATTTTCAGCTGGGGATGGTAAGAATTTACTTAATTTGGTTATATCCGGGGCTTTTTTGTCATAGAATGCACCGGAACAGAGTTCCAGCACCTTTTCTCGACAGATTTTCCAGAGTTGCATTCTTTTCCTATTGTTGTCCTTCCTATCCTCATTTGTTTTTGAAAATGCCCTGCTGGTGGTACGGTGTGAGCGGGGTCTCCTCTGGTGCTGTCTGCCTTCTCTAGGAGGAGCCATGAGGCACCGGAGCACCACAGCCAGAGCATGGCTTGATTGGCTGGGTCAGACCATGTGGTGTGGAAGCCGATGGTGGCAGTGGGAGACACATAAACATGGAGTCCATCTTTCACGAAAGGGTGAGTGAGTCTTTTGCCTTCCCTTACAGAAGGTGGGGTGTGGGGTTAAAAAGAGGCAAAGTGAGAGGAAAGAAAGGCGGCTGGCGTGGAAGCTTGCCCAACAGCGAAATTTTGCTGTTTTGGTTCCTTGGGTAGTTCAAAGGCTGGGATGTCTATGAAAATCTCTTTTTAGTCTTTTATACTTTATATTCAAACTGCAGAGGGGAAGAATAAGAATAAAGCCAATGTCTTGTGATTTGGAGGTTTTATTATTAATAATATATATTAATTATGTATTGGTCAGATGTAAAGGTAGAACTACAGTATGAGGTTTAATCAGATCTATTTATTAAATTGGGTTTAACTTAAAGGTAAAGTAAGAGTAATCTGCTCACTGACAAAGTTTCAACTTTAACTTGTTTCAAGTCAATATCCATATTAAACTCCAAATGTAAATTTTTCCACCTTGTTTGACAACTTCTTAAAAATAATTCAATCTTTTACAAGCAACCAAATTTTGTTTTATTGGGCCAATTTCATTCCACATAGAAAGCTGACATTTCCATTCATTAAACTAAATGGGTGTGCCAGTGGTAACTGTCTCAAAAGATTAATAAAATGCCTTCTTGTAATTTAAAGCCACACAGTGCATGGTAAAATTAATACTAGTATTAACTTACCTTGAACAAAATCCTAGTCTTTTAGGTACACTAAAAATTGAAGGGTTTTTTTTTTCAATTACAAAGGTAAACTTGGTAGGGTAGGCAAGGTGGGTTGTATGATGTGCGTGAGTTCCGGCATCTTTTTTTTTTTTTTTTAATAAAAAAAGCACTGGTTATATTATTTACAATTCATATATATCTTCTGTTCTCAGAAATCTACCTGACTTTTTTTCCCAATTCCAGACAAATATACATAAACACAAGTATAGAAAAGCAATAATCATTACATACATGTGTGTTTCTTACCTTTTTTTCCTTTTCCTTTTTCCTTTTTGCATCAGTGCACAACTATGAGTATTCTAGAGCAGGGCTTTTCAACCTTTTCACCAATTGTACCACTTTTAGAATATGGCAATATTCAAGTACCACCAGTTGCCTAGCAAGGTGTCAAAAACTTGATGATCAAAAAACCTCGTAAAAAAGTGATAAAGTACAGGTAGTCCTCACCCCCCTTTATATCCTCTCTTCTCTCACCCCCTTTATATCCTTTCTTCTCTCACCCCCTTTAATATCCTCTCTTCTCTCACCTCCCCTTTATATCCTCTCTTCTCTTACCCCCTTTAATATCCTCTCTTCTCTCACCCCTTTAATATCCTCTCTTCTCTCACCCCCTTTTATATCCTCTCTTCTCTCACCCCCTTTTATATCCTCTCTCAGCAGGACCCAGGCAATGTGTCGCACAGCTCCAGCTGAATCTCCACCTGAAGACTGTATGAGGCTGCCTGCCACCCTGAAGGCCGCCGCCAATCAGCTGGAGCTGCGCGTTTTGATCCTGGGCTCTCAGTAGGACCCAGGCAATGCCTTGTGCAGTTCCAGCTGACTTTCCCACAAGCCTGTGTGGTGCTGCTGCCACTTCACCTCATCCACTTTTACACTTTTTTTTACACTTTTTTACACTTCCTAACAGTTAGAACAATTAACCAATGGAACAATCTGCCTCCAGAAGTGGTGAGTGCTCCAACACTGGAGGTTTTTGAGAAGAGACTGGACAGCCATTTGTCTGAAATGGTGTAGGGTTCCTGCCTGAGCAGGGGGTTGGACTCGATGACCTCCAAGGTCCCTTCCAACTTTATTATTATTATTATTATTATTATTATTATTATTATTATTATTATTATTATTATTATTATTATTATTATTATTATTATTATCATCATCATCATCATCATCATCATCATCATTATTATTATTATTATTATTATTATTATTATTATTATTATTATTATTATTATTATTATTATTATTATCCCCCTGCTAGAGCAGGAGACCTTATTCCATTTCAGACAAATGGTTGTCCAATCTCTTCTTAAAAGCCTCCAGTGAAGGAATACCCACAACTTCTGAAGGGAAGCTGTTCCACTGGTTAATTATTCTCATTCTTAGGAAGTTTCTTCTTAATTCTAGGCTGCTTCTCTCCTTGATTAGTTTCCATCCATTGTAGTAGACAAACAAAGAAATGGAAGACAGAGTACATATTTACAGAGGATGTTACTTAATTTGGGTAATGAAACGTCTGCAAGAAAACAACCAAATTCAGAGAGCACTAAGGACCCCTCATTTTAACCCTGCTACAAATATTCACCTCTGTTGGTAAATATATACAACTCAAATATGGAAGGCAAGTTTGCTGGCAGTCTATTTCATACATGGCAACTTATTTTCAGATGGCCAAAAATCTGAGAATAAGCTTTTCAATCATTCAGAAAAATCCACCTTCACTGGCTTACTGTAAATGAGGCTGGGGCATTCCACTTACAATTTCTAAAAGTTGTCCGAGGAGAATTGTTTTAATCTATGGTTGCTAAAAATCAGGACTTTAGTCACACTTTTTCTGACTAACATTTTAGTAACCGTGCCCATTTTCATCGGCTGCAGGCCACGTCATCAGATGCATGGCGTGTCTGAAGTGATACAGGATTTGAACTGGGATGACATGAAGGGGAGGAAGAAAGGGAAGATGGTCACACTGATGATGTTAAATAGATAAATAATAAAATAAAATGATGGTTCTTGGGTAAGGAAATGTCTACAAGCAAATCACAGAGAGCACCAAGAACCTTATATTTCAGCCCTGAGCTACAGATAGTCTCTTCTTAATGTAAATGTGGATTACATTGTGATGCAGATTCAAAATAGATAATAAACACTTATGATAGGTTAAAAACCCACTGTAAAATGAGTCTTAAAGAGGAGGTTGAGACTCTAGAAAGAGTGCAGAGAAAAGCAACAAAGATAATTAGGGGATTGGAGGCTAAAACATATGAAAAACGGTTGCAGGAATTAGGTATGGCAGATATTTTCTTTATCTCAATCCCTCTGCCTTACACCATAGAGGAACAATGTTTATTCTTTCAGAAATACTTTTCTTGGGTATGTCTAGTTTAATGAAAAGAAGGACTAGGGGTGACATGATAGCAGCGTTTCAATAGCTAAAGGGGTGACCCAAAGAAGAGGGGGTCAACCTATTCTCCAAGGCACCTGAAGGCAGGACAAGAAGCAATGGATGGAAACTAATCAAGGAGAGAAGCAACCTAGAGAAGTTAAGGATAAATTTCCTGACAGTGAGAACAATTAATCAGTGGAACGACTTGCCTTCAGAAGTTGTGGATGCTCCAACACTGGAGATTTTTAAGAAGAGATTGGACAACCATTTCTCTGAAATGGTACAGGGTTTCCTGCTCAACCAGGGGATTGGACTAGATAGAAGATCTCAAAGGTCCCTTCCAACCCTATTATTCTGTTATCTTGGCCACTTGCAAGATGTGTGAAACTCTGCTTAAACATCAAAATTGATCAAGAGATTGCTGAATTCCTCTACTTTTAAAACTCTCAGGTTATCTCACAAGATCTCAACAGATAGTTGGATGAGGTGACTTGCAGTTCACAGAAATCTGTGCCCTTAAATCAACTATGTCATTTTATTTTATTTTTTTACCTTTTCCAGACCAAGATTAAGAGACCTTGCAGAGATCTGCACTTCTTGCTTCCTTGCTCTTACCAGACTGCCTGGGGCTTGACTGCAAGGATTATAGCAGTGCCTCTAGCGTGTCTCATTTTCACTATGCCAGTTTCCTATTTAATTTCTTTTTTAAAGTGGAAGTATAAAATGGAGCAGGTCTCTTGATGGGTTCCCAGGGAGCTTTCTGAGGATANGAGAGAGAGAGAGAGAGAGAGAGAGAGAGAGAGAGAGAGAGAGAGAGAGAGAGAGAGAGAGAGAAGCCCCAAATTTGTTTTGCTGAGCTCTTTATATGCCACAGGGAAAAACTGCACTAAAGTTTCATTTTCTGAATTTTTGGAAAGGTGCAGGAAGGATGTATCCAAAATAACTGCTGTGTTTTCTCTGCATTTTCCAAATGAATAACTGTGACAGCAGAGGCAGCAACGGTTTTTAAAGCTTTGGGGAATGGCTTGAGGGACCACAGTTAATTCAAAAATGCCAATATCTACAGCTCCCTTTCAGTTAAACACTGTTTCAGTCAAAGTCTCCATGACTTTTTCTATATTCGTTGGTAACTGGATGTACAATTCAAACCTGGCACCTGAGCAGAACTGGAAAGAGGGTGAAAACAGATTTTCCGCTTCGGTTGTTTCTGTTTCCTTTGCTAAATGTTGGGGACAATGATGAGCTAAGCTTCTCCTTTGAAAACAATGCTGAAGTAAGACACACCATCTTTCTTCAGAAGCTACAACTGTAAGAACTGATAAGAGACATTTTTTTCAGACAAGGACCATTCTTATGATTGATCAAAAGTCATTTGGTTGTGGTTTGTAATATAAATACAAAAGAGTTGGAGTAAATTGCTCACAAAATATTGTGGAGATGGCAGGGAAATAGAACTCCATTTAAAAACCATAACACAGGTAGAAGCTTCTTTTTATTATGTACCATACATTATACCAGCACTGCAGTGTACACTTAATGCGTTTATGATCTTTTTAGACAATCCTCCTTCCCACCACAAAAAAGAATTGTAGGCATAAATACAATAAAAAAGCCACAAACTTTTTCTGATTTGGACTGAATGATGAGTTTTTTAAATTTTCATAAGAGATGAGATATGAGATTGAAATACTAGCGAAGGTGTTAATGTACTGAAGTTTTTTTATATTTGACTGGAGGGATGGTATATTCTTTTATATATCTTTTTTACTAACTTTTTCTCTCTCTGTACCTTTCTTTTTCTTTTTATATTTTTCTTAGTTTATATTAGTTTTTTATCTATGTATTTGTAAGCTTTAATATAATTATAGAAAGAGTTAATTCAAGTCAAAACAGGGCTCTTCTTAAAAGACAATACTTACAAGTATATCTCTATTATTTTCTTACTCAGAAACCTAACAATGAAGAGTTCCAGTAATGAGATACCTGTAAGCTAACCCACTTTGTGCCTTTCTGAATGAAGACAGCATTCATTCTGGGGCTTTAGTTCTTTAAAAAGTTATCGACCTATATATTAACTTTTCTCTTCTTTTGAAGCAGTACCATAAATATAAATTCAATCTGTTAGTTTTCAAAATGTTGAAGTGTCCCAAAGGCATCTCAGAACCTAACCGCTTCCTGTCGACTCTGACTTATATTTCAGGACTGTCTTTATCTTTTATTTGGCACATCATATATTTCAAGCAAGAAATCTTTGATTATCATTAGTCTGTTGATTCTGTTTTAGGAAATTCAGAGTAGTAATCTCTTCATCTATATGCTTCTATAGAGCATGTTCCATTGCCTTTTTAACAACTCCAAAGCAGCCATATTTCTTTTTGGAGACATTTTAACAAGAAAGGAGTCATAAATTATCCTTCTGAGTAACTTAACATGAATCTGGTACTGCACACAAAATCAGTGTCAAACATATATATTGCTTTCAAAACTATGTATAGCAGAAAGAAGCCCAGCTCTACAGGGAAGAATGAAAAATACTGAATATTGAATGTCAAGTTCAAGAGGAAACATGGAAAACACATTTAAAATGGTTTTCTCTGGAGATAACAACAAACTACAAATAGTGAAGAAGGAAGGAAAGAAGAAATAGAAAGAAAGAAAGAGAGAGAGAGAGAGAGAGAGAGAGAGAAAGAAAGAAAGAAAGAAAGAAAGAAAGGACTAATTCAGACTTTTCAGTTGCAATGTGACTCCTCATAATATTTAGTTACTTTTTCATGGTTTAGGATTTGCTTGGATGCATTTAGTGCTACTACATTTCAATGAATGTCCATTGTTCATGACATTGTGTACATATACTGTGTTTCCCTGAAAACAAGACCCAACCTGAAAATAAGCCCTAACCTGATTCTTTGGGGTGAGCCTAATATAAGCCCTACCCCCCAAATAAGCCCAGATAGGGTAGGCATGGCCAGCAGAGGTGGCAGTGAGCAGAAGTGGCAGCAGAGGCAAGCAGGCAGTCGCAGTCTGCTGGCCCCTTGGAGCAGCACAGGTAAGTCCAGCATGGAGGCAGAAGTGGGGGGGAGGCAAGCGATCCAGATGCTCTGCACACTTTTTGCTCAGAGGGAGATGGAACCTTTGTCTGCGTTTAAATGGGGCAGTTGGAAACCAAGTGATTCCCTCCATTTCCAACTGCCTCATTTGGAAGCAGACAAAGCTTCCAGTCTCCGTCATTCCTCCACCCGGGCGAAAAGTGTTTGGGCGCCTATGGCAATTCACTTGGTTTCCAAGTGCCCCATAGGTGCCCAAACACTTTTCGCCCAGATGGAGAAATGACGGAGACTGGAAGCTTCATCTGCTTGCAAATGGGATGGTTGGAAACAGAGCAAATCTGTCCGTTTCCGACCACCCCATTTGCAAGCAGATGAATACTCCATCTTCCTCTGGGCAAAAAGTGTTTGGGCGCCTATGGGGTGCTTGGGGCAGTTTGACCCCCTCCCCCACCTGCCTGGTGGCAGCATGGCATGGTGGGCTACATGGCTTCCTGCCGCGAGTGGCCAGGTGCGGCCACTGAAGTGGGCCAGCAGCCATGCACGCCCCTGCTAGAAAGAGCTGTTGGTGCCACTACTGCGACGCAAAGCAGGTGTCAGGAAAAAAATAAGACATCCCCTGAAAGTAAGACCCAGTGCCTCTTTTGGAAGCAAATATAGATGTTGCTATGAATGGGCTGTAATGCTATGTTCACCAATTTTACTACTGAAATTGTAACTATAGAGGGATGTATTTATTCTATTTCATTAGGATTTCATTTCCCTATTTATTGTAATTTTAGGTTTCCAATCACAGGCACTTTTGTAAGTATATTCAGGTGAATGTGGTTAAGCCTCTTTCCAGCTGGGAAATATGAGAGTGCACCAAATTCTTGGCACAAAATTCTTTACTTCTTGGATCAGTCTGTAGTTATTAAACACTTGGAAAGCCAAAATGTACGTTAGTAGGCTGTATTTGGGTTGGCCGGTCACAAGTTTTTGGAGGTCTATTCTGGGAGCACAGATTTTAATGCTAGAGCATTGTTATATCATGTGTCACTGTCTTGCAAGCTTATAATCCTGTTTTCTATTTATTGACAGTTTTCATTGGAAAGCTAGAGAAGTATATCTTTCGGGAAAAACATATATTCCATTAAAAAAAACCCTGCAATTCTAAAATGTCTAATAAAGTTCTCAAAACAAAGCATATTATTTTTGATCTGCAGAAAAATAATGTGAAAATCAATTAGATAGGTTTAACTTAGTTTTTAATTTAAAAGATTTACCATGCTGTTTCTTAGAAAAAAATCTTGATAAAATGTGAATTTTGCATATTTTCCTCTCTAATTGTTCTCATTATTTCCTGTGTGACCAAATTTAGCAACAACTATATTTAAATGCTAATAGTTTCTGACTGCTGAGATACAAATAATAGAAGCAAAATATATCATTTCAGGTTCTTCTATGTAAAATGATGACAGAATTTTCTGCTGTCAACTAAGTTGGACAACAACATCCCTTGAGAGTGAAGCCTTGGGGAGAAGAAGGAAGCTACAGATTAAAGAACCAGGCAAAACAGAGAGCTGACACTGCTTGGAAAATTGTTAGATCCTGAAGCAGGTCAAGTGAAATAACACAGAGTCGGTCAGAGTGCTGAAAGGTCTTCAGCTTAATTCCTCTACGGTTACCTTGGATTCTCCTCTCCTTATTTCCTACATAAATTTAGGAAAAACATGTGCTAGACTAATTTGAGAGATGAACAGAGGAAAAACGATTATTCTGAAAATCTCTTCTCTGCCACAGAAGCCAAATGGATTTCAGCTTAAGTCTCTTCTGTTTCTCTTTTCACTTCAGTTTATGTTATTCAAACCATGTTTGAATCTTTACTGTTTAAATATAAGTTAATGCAGTTTTCTTGGCAACAATATGGCAATAGTTCTCCATTGCCATCTTGTGGGTTATTTTTCAATGTCTTAAAGCCCTGGATTCCCTTGCGCGCCCCCATCCCAGTACTTATTCAGAGTCTACCTAGCATGTTTTGAGATCAACCATGTTTACCTAGATGTCAGCCTTTCAAGATAGACCTGACCAGGAAACCAAAGTTATGCAGGCTGATATTACTTTTATTATAGGATTATAGTAACAGAAAGTCTGAATGTGCTTCTCTGCTCCTTCCCTTTAGGCTTCAGTAGGAAGGGTCTTGTCTGAGATGTTCTTCAGTTCTGCTCCAATTTATTTATGGTCCAAAATCAAACACAAAAAACAATACAATAATTATAAAAAAGAATTTTAAAAATTGCAAAAAAATCTAAAACAGCATCTAATAATTAATGCCATATGAGTGAGGAACCAGATGGCTTCTAACAGCTATAGCTATTGATACAAATCATGCAACTAGGAGAAAAGTAATGGCATTCTGTGGTATTGGAAACTCATCTTTGATTTAGAATTCTGGAAAAAAGACACATTTTGAAACAGAACAAAGGTAGTTTTATTTCTGGGCTATATAATCATTTTTAAAAAGCAGCTTCAGGCAAATACACTTTGGTTCAGCAAGTGGGGGTATTTGTCTCTTTTGCTTTTTGAAATAGATTTTTTTAGTTTTTTCTATATCAACCTCTTTCTACATGTGAATACAAATATTCTCACCCACTAGAGAATATAGGTTGCTCAGGTATGATCTGTTGATTTCTTGTATTCTCTGCTCATGGCTATTTTCCTGCAAACATTTTATTAGTAAGCTAGGTAACAGCATCAGTGCATGGGGAAATGCAGTTTCCTGGTTATTTATATATTAAAAACTTGCACCGTCAATCTTGAGTGGGGTATGATTTCCTCCTTTAAAGTAGCATTAATAATCAAAGGTTGAACACTAGAGATGAATTTATATTATGCTTTTATGTAGCATAATGATCTTTCTCTGCTTCTCATTATTTTTATAATACTAACAAGCTGGAAGACTAATAACTCACATACCACTGCTGTTTTATTGTCACATTTTTCAAGTACTGTACATCTGTCTTTTGAAGGCACCTGTAGCTACTCCTGGTTATGGTCTCTCTGACTCTCTCACACTCTCCGTGCCTGTATGTGTGATGCACTGAAATGTTTTTTGAACTGCTGTATTTTGCATTAGTAATTGTGGAATCCAATTTCACATATAATAGGTTGCAAAATATTCATCAATAACATTTGAGTTTAATCTGTTCAGAAATCCAGCAGACATTAAATGACAACTTTTCTATGGTAAAAGAACATGATATAAACTAATAATCATTTCTCTTTTCTAAACTCAAGGGTAATAGCTTTCAAGAAGTAAATGGACCAATAACCCAGTTACAAACTTTGCATTTGTATGTATTCTGTATTCTTCACATCATGTATGAAACAGAGCTCTCTGCTAAAAGATTTCCTTCACAGTGGCTGAGTTGGACAGCTGATAGTATGATGATATACCACTAATGGATGAGAATCCATTGAAAATGAGGTGACTTAATAACCTGGAGTATATTCTATTTTGCCTCAGGCATATTAGACACATTTCAGCAATGGAATGAGATATATTTTGAATTTTTAGAGCTTTTATTTCACAACAACTCTACCCATCAGCCATAGAGAAAATAGAGAATGGCCTTGAAGGATAGAAGAAAGATCTGCTACCAAGGCAATGATCAGATAAATATACTTTGAGCCCATTTCAAAAAACTAACTTGAGCAAATGTTAATTTAATTCACATGATGATAAAGTGAAGGAGGATCGAAGCACATTCAGACTGACAAATTTTTGTTGCTCTAGCAATAAATAATACAATATAATAGTAATTTTAAACCCATTCAGTATAGGGCTGACATCAGCACACAAAGGCAAGAGTGCTCACAAGGGGGTCAAAAAAAGCCAAGGTGGCAGTCACAATCGTATAATTGAAGTCCACCCCTTTGGGCACAATAGATGGATACAGTTTTATTGTCAATGAGTGTACCATTGGAACACCTGAAAGACTAGATTAGGACAGATCAGCATGGAGAAAATGTATGTGGTCATTAAGAGTCAACAGTGACTTAATGGCACCTAATTAATCAACCAGTTCCCAAAAATAAGTTGATATAATTTTGTGACAGGGGTGGAAGCAAACCTCATTTCTCTCTCTCTCTCTTTTTAAAATAAATATATGTCTTCTATTAGCCTCTACTTTAAAATAAAATTATAAATACTAATAAGATATTATTTAGTTGCTCCTGACAGAAAATAATAATATTTAGTGAGAACTTTGAAAAAGAAAAATCAAAGAAAAAAACAGTGTTAATCTGGTCAAATAAAAAAAAAATATTTGTAAGAACATAAAGCTATAGAGAACAATAGTGAATGTTTTGGGTGTAATTTAGTAAGTATATGTTCTTTTAATTTATTTTATCTCTTGGCCTTACTTTGTGTTGTTTTTTTTAAAATATTTTTTTGTGTTTTTCATAATGCATATTAACTCTAAACCAAACAGCATAATTTTCTGTCATTCTGAACTTTGCAAAAATATTTCTTTTGAGCTATTTCTTTATTCACAGTCACCAAATAGTGTTTGCATGTGATTATTACTGTATTGCTCCAAAAATACAACCTATCCAGAAAATAAGATCTAGCTTGATCTTTGGGGTTGGGCCTAATATAAGCCCTACCCCCCAAAATAAGCCCCACTTAGGACCCCGCCCACTCCGTCCCACTGTAGGTTTTTTGGCAGGCCGGATTGCGTGCCCCCCCACCTTGCCTGCTGCTAGTGCCACTGCTGCGAGGTGGCCTGAACCTTAAGAGAGCCAGGGCCTGAGGCAAGCAGAAGCTGCCTCCTTTCTATCCCTGTCCTGGATTGGGGAATCCAGTGGGCAGGTGGGGGTGGGGACTGACTGGGGTCTCAACTAGCAGCTTCTCTCTTTCACCCTCACCTCAAAGCAGCCTCCAGAGGCAGCTGCACTGTCCTGCGGGCTTTGCCAGCTTTATCTTCCTCTGCAGAAGGGTGGGAAAGAAAGCTGGGTGTCCCGAGACATTCCACTCTGGGAGGCGACTCTGGTTTCCCTCGATGGGGGAGGAAGGCTTTGGAAACTGCCTTTTCATTTACATTCATCATCAATATCGTAATCCATTTCTTTATTTTTCAAAAAAATGATTTATACTTACCACAGTTAGCCTCCTTGATCACCAATGGGAAGGCACGGTGTGAATTCTGCACATGAGCCGTGGAAATACAGACACTCGTACCCTCAAAGCTCACACCTTATGTGAGCTTTCAACTTTGTGGCTCAGCTAAACTCTTCTAAATATTGCCTTATGTTATTGGTTTTTAATTAATTTTAATTAATTTAATTGCTTTATTAGAGTTAAAGTAGGTATATATTGATAGTATTATATTTGTTTAGTTAAATTGTAATTTAGATTTGGAATGATTTGTTTTAGTCCTGTATTTGGTTCCGGGAAGCTCAGGGGGGGGAAGGGGTTTAGGAGTATTAAAATAAAATTGATGTATTCATATGTTATAATTGTATTGACAAGAGGAAATGCTCGGTTGGTACCCCGACTTGCACTCGAGGAGGTGGTCAGGAAGAGGGGGGATGTAGAAATGGGAAGGAGGAAGGAGGAGAGGTTGTGGGTTAGAGGTAGGAAGGAAAGGCAAGTAGATGAGGGCGGAGGCAGGTCGGGGACTGCCGAGCGTTTCCGATAATGTATTGAGTTGGATTGTTTTTTTGTGTGTGTGTTTGTGCTATAAATGCATCATATTACTTATTGTTTAATTATAAAAATTAATAAAATTTTATTAAAAAAAAATATTGCCTTATGTTTTCCTGAGGAATGTCTTCTGTATTATAAAGTGTTTCATAAAATTCTTTAATTATTTTTTTTATTGCATCGTTTTGACATTGTAGATAGCCTCTCACATCTTGTAGTTCGTTTATCAATTTCTTCTCTCTTTCTTTTTCCAGTTTATAAGTCAACCATCTTATTGGCATTTTCAAAAAAAGTTTTGTTTTGCTCTTTTGATTTGTTGAGCCATTTCTTCAGCTTCTATTAGATTTAATTTGTGTTTTATTATCTCCATTTGTTTTTAAAGAATTTTCTTTTGTTGATCTCTTTGTAGTTCTAATTCTAATTTTGTAAGTTCTTCTTTGAGCTTAGTTTGTTGTTGTTTTTTGTCTTTCATCTTTTTTGCCATATAGGTTATGGCTATTCCTCTAAAATATGCTTTTCCTGTATCCCAGACATTTTGAAGTGATGTATCTTCTTTCTTATTTACTTTGAAGAAAAATTCCATTTCCTTTATGGGTTGTGGTATAAATTCTTTCTCTTTCAGTAAGAATTGGTTTAAAGTCCATCTTGCTTTTTTCTTTGTTCTTCCCCAGGTCATCTTTATTGGAATATAGTCCGCCCATACGTTAGTTTCTATCTAGATTTCTTGTATATCCCTTCTTAATTGAGGGGATACCAATATCATATCAGTTCTGGACCGTGATTTGTGGCTGTTTGAATAAAATGTATATTGGGATTTCTTAGGATTTATTTCTCTCCATATATCCTGTATACAAATTTCTTCTGTCATTCTGAAAAAAGCCTTAGGCAAAATGTTCCTTCCTTTTTTCCCCTATTTTACTACTCCTGTAATCTAACTTTCCATTTACAATTGCATTAAAATCTCCTACTAAACAAATATTTTGGTACTCCATTTCCAGTATTTTCTTGTGTAATCTTTGGTAAAATTCTTCTTGTTTGTTATTCGGTGCATAAATTGCTACCATCAATGTTTGTTTTTGATTCATCGGTATTTCTACCATTAATATTCTTCCTTCTTCATCCGAGTAGATTTGTTTAGGATTCATTGTTTCTTTGATATATAAAGCTATTCCTCTTTTCTTTTGTTGTGCTAATGAGAAATAAAGTTTCCCAATTTCCGGGCACTCCAGAGATTTATAATATTGTCTTTTAATATGTGTTTCTTGTAGGCAAACTATATCCATTTTTAATTTTTGTAATCGTATAAAGAGTTTTTTCCTCTTTATGGGGGAATTTAATCCATTTATATTAATTGAGAGTATCTCATTGTCCTTTTCCATCTTCTTCAATTGTATTTAGGATTTATTCTCCTAGTTGTTCTAGTTTGTCTCTGTTCTTTCCCTTTAGCCCCTTCTTCTTGGTTTATGGTTTCTGTTTCTTCCACTTCTCTTTGTTTGGCCACCCCTTCTAATGCTGTCTCTTCCTGTTTTCTAAATTCCCCCTCTGGTTGAAGTTTTGAGTTTCCATCTTTGAGAAAAGCTCTGTATCTGTCATAAAATTCCCTTGCTTTGAAAATAGAATTCAATCTGTATCTTTTTATATCCCAATTGATTAGTATCCCTTCCGGCATCAGCCATCTAAAGGTCACTCCTTTCTTAAATAGTTTTTTGGTCAAAAATTGATATTCTCTTCAGCACCACAATTTCTTTTCCCTTATATTGCAATGGATCATCTCTCACTCTTCTCAATATTTCATCTCTTATTGTTCTTTTAATAAATCTGACATGGATCTCTCTGGGGACTTTGTTTCTTCTTGCATAGCTTGAGTATGATTTATTTGATCTATTTCTCTTTCCATTTCCTGTTTCCCCATTTCCAGTGCACCAGCCAGCAGTTCTATCATCAGGTCAACAAGGTCTTCTTCCTTGTCTTCCATTATATTCTGGAATCTTAAGAAATAGGATGCCTTTTCCATTTCTAGAACCACTACTGAATCCTCTAATTCTCTATTTATCTGCATCAGTCTTTGTTTTTCATCTTTTATTTGTTCCATTTTTTGATCGGTTTCTGCTGATTTGTCTTCAATTGTCTGGAACCTTTGCTCATTCTTTGTGATCTTCTGTTGGAAGTTTTCTATTTGAGATGCATTTCTTCTTTCATGTTGTCAAAGTTATCTTTTGTTTCTTCATGGTTTCTCTTTATATCTTCTTTAAGTGATGTAATTGCCTCCTGAATGCATTGTAAAGTGGTTTGCATAGCCTTCTGAAAGGGTTTTTTTTTCTTGTTGTAGCATTGTGTCAATTGATCTCTGATAGACAGGGCTGGGGGTAGTGGAAGATGGAGCTGAGGATAGTTTTTTGCTTGCTTTTTTTATTCCCACCCTCAGAAGCTTTCTCAATTCTAGTATATACCCCTATTATCAATTTTGTATAAACCCTCCATGTGTCCTTTAAGTTCGCCTTCAATAAGTCTTATATTCTTTTTCTGTAGTCTCTTATAATCCAATAGACTTTCCCATATAGGGGGAAGCTGGAAGAAGGAAAACCTTCTAGACCACTTCTATCTTTCAGTCCGGGTTTCAAAAGATTGTCCAAAGGTCCAAAGTTTTTACTCTGTCCAAATTTGTAATCCACAAAGTTCTGAATATAGGTATCATGGTTCCAACAGATGAAACCCTTCAAAAGAACTTTGAGGCATTGTTTTCCTTAAAGAATATTTTATTTATTTATTATTATAGCAGCGTTGACAATAGGGTTAGCAATCCATAAGGACTCCCCCAAATGGAGTCGCCACAAGTCAGATTTTCATTGTCTCTAAATAGTTCTTGAACATAGGGGTCTCTTCTCCAGTTCACTCGTCCCCAAAAAAGGGAGCCAGTAGCAGAAAAAAAGAATTTATAATCCATATTTAGCTTTGTCTTTCAACACCAATTATCCAAAAATCCAAAGATCCAAAAAGAAAACAGCCCAAGTTTGTACTCCTCAAAGTCTTGCTATTCCAAGTTGGTAATCCAGAAGGCCTCTTCCAAGGAAAATACAGAAATCCAATTTCTTCTGTCTCTAGGTAATTCTTAACACTGCAGCACCAATTGTATTTATAATCCAAAAAAGCTGGATGGCTTTAAAGTAGTTTATAATTATAATCCATCATACAGAAAGCCTTTGACAATGTCAATTGGCAATTTATGGTTCAACAACTGAACTATATGGATTTTGGGGAAAAATTTATGAATATACTTCAAACAATTTATCACAGACAAATTGCTAAAATAATTGTGAATGGAGATTGCACAGAGAGTTTCAATATTAAAAAAAGGCACAAGACAAGGATGTCCATTATCCCCACTATTATTTATCTTAACTTTGGAAGTGTTGAACAGGAATGTTAGACAGGATCCAGAAATCAAATGAATGGAGATAAAAGATGAAAAGTACAAACTATAAGCATTCACAGATGACCTGGTATTTATACTGGAGGATCCGTTAGAGCCAAGTCCTAAATTATTAGCAAAGATTGAAGAATTTGGAGAAGTAGCAGGACTGAAAATTAATAGAGAAAGACTTAATGGCAGAAAAGACTAAAGTTATAGTTAAAAATCTCACAGATAAACAAAAACTCCCCAACTATCAGTAAAAACAGACCTTCAAATAGTTAAGAAAGTTAAATATTTGGGGATATATTTAACAGCAAGATGTGTATCAATAAAAGAAGATAATTCTGTAAAATTATTAAAATAAATAAAACTAGATTTGGAAAAATGGGAAAATCTACAATTATCAATATTGAGAAGAATAGTGATGATGAAAATGAACATTTTACCAAAACTACTTTTTTTATTTCCAACAATATCAGTAAAAATTGACAAAATTTATCTGGCAAGGGAAAAAAGCTAAAATCAGACTGCAAAGAAGAAGCAAAAGAAAATGGAGGCTTTGGCCTACCAGACTGGGTCTTGTACTATCAAGCAGCCACACTAACATGGTTAAAATAATGATAACTCTTAGCAATAAAAGACTATTATACCAAGAAGGGCATGACCTACAACTTGGATGGCATGCTTTCCTATGGTATGGGAAGAACAAAATTCACAAATACTTTCAAAACCACTATGTAAGAAATGCGTTGCTTTTGACTTTCAAAACCACTATGTAAGAAATGCACTGCTTTTGACTTTCAAAACTACTATGTAAGAAATGCACTTACATGAAAATACCAGGATGGATCTCGACAATACAGACGTTTGTACACCCAAACTTAACCAATTATGAGAAACTTGTGTCTTATAAAGATATTTTGAATACTGATGGGAAACTACAAACTAAACAAGAATTGGAAGAACAGAGCATTTTGCTATCATGGTGGCCACACCTGCAAATGCAAATGTGATATGAGAAAGATGCAAAAATATATAGTTTTTACAAAGACCAGACAACGTTAGACAACGTTTATTGTCATCAGATGACAAATTGATTAAGAAACTGTACAGTTTTCTCTTAAATTTAAAGATGGAAAATGAACAAGTTAAAGAAACAGTGATAACTTGGGCAAAAAACTTTGGGAATAATGTAGAGTTAGAAAAATGGAAAAACCTATAGGAAAGAAATTACACAATAACGAGGGCAGCTACTTACAAAGAAAATTTATATAAAATGTTCTATAGATGGCACTTTTCACCTGCAAGTTTAGCAAAAATGTGTCTAGAAATTGTTCGAAATGCAGACAAAATCCAGGCACATATTATCATCTTTGGTGGACATGCCCTAAAGCAAAGAACTATTGGTCAAAAATACATAGGTGGCTAGAAAAGATGATAGGAGCTCGTGTAGACTATAAACCAGAATTATTTCTTTTAGGCATAATTTCAGAAAATTATGATAAGAAATGTGTATACTTAATATTACATATATTAACAGCAGTGAGAATTATATTTGCTCAATACTGGAAAAATAAAGAAATACCATCTGAAGAAGACAGTATTAAGAAAATTTTGGACTGTGCAGAAATGGATAGGCTCACATTGAAAATGAAGGGGAAGCAAGATTCAGAATACTTTCAAACATGGGAATTTTTTTATAAATGGTTAAAAAAACAGAATAAAGAGTAGGAATGGAAATTGTATTACTATTAATGTTAAACACATAAACCCAGACATTTGTTGCTTATCAAATACTAAAGACTGTTACTGTAAAAAATTAATAAAATATACATAATAAAAAAATTATAAAGAAGCAGTAGTGTGCCCCGAGTGAGGAAGCGGCATGAGCTTTGAAGGGCGAGTGTCTGTATTTTCATGGCTCATGTGCAGAATTCATACCACACCTTCCCATTGGTGATCAAGGAGACTAATTGTGGTAAATACAAATCATTTTTTTTTAAATAAAGGGACGGATTACAATATTGATGATGAATGTAAATGAAAAGGCAGTTTCCAAAGCCTTCCTCCCCCACTGTGGGAAACCTGAGTCGCCTGGTGGGGTGGGGCATCGGCCGGTCTGGGCTTTGTGGTGAAAAAAATAAGACACCCTCCGAAAATAAGCCTTAATGGGTCTTTTGGACCAAAAATAAATATAAGACCCAGGCTTATTTTCGGGGAAACACGGTAAATGGGCAAGGGTCAATGTCATGACTGATTGCACTGAGTTAAATTAGTACCACATTCTATAATTCCCTTAAAAACAGCTTTATCATAGAATTTATATATATATATAATTACATTTAATTAAAACTTGTCATACTGACTTGTATAACAAGAGCTAAGGGTACTAATTAGCAGGAAGGGTTCTTTTGAGACTCTGTTTCAGTGCTTGTGAACAGTTTCAGATTATGGGCTTAAATTGGGATAAATACTCATTTATGTCTCTGGATTGATTTTTCTTCCCTCTGGGACAGAAAGTTAGTTCTTCCTGTCTTATTAGTTGTTATGAAATGTTTTTCCCCTAATTATACTATTATTCTTATTCTAATTATTTTATAAACCTCTTGTAGTATAGTTTGGATAAAAATACATGACTAAATAATTAGTTCATAACAATGCCTAAGGACAGGGAATTTAAGTACCCAGTTAGCTTATTGGGCAATTATGATCAGCAATCATTCTCTTAGTTTAATTTATCTTGCAGGATTTTGTGAGAATGAAAGAAGGTGAGAAGAAAATTATGTGTACTTCTCTGAGTTCCTTAGAATAAAAGAGATCTAACATAAAGTAGCTAAATACTTATGAAATGTGTAGGAGCGCATGAAAGATTTTATTAGAATTTCTTTCGTATTTGTCTTCAGTATTTAGCTTCCAAATATTCATCAAAGTTTTTCTCCTACCTGATTGCTCTGATTTTAAACTGCTGGTGGGCTTATCCTCCATCCTTAAAAAAAGCCCTTTGAACTATCACTGCCTTTAATGGACAGAGATGATGATGGTTCTAGCCAGGAATTGGGTATTTAAAAAGCTTTTAAAAATGCAGATGTTTACAGATCCATTTTACGGAATATATCTGATGTGGTAAGAAACATTATTTTGGTTTTAGGCACCTTTTATATGTTGAGAATTTAGATTGACTTTTGTAGGTAGTGGTACTGCTAAGTTTGAGTCATGGGGCACAGGTCTGGAACTCCACTGTAGGGATAATGATAATGACAGCTCAATGACTTTCTGATTAAGAACCAGAATGTCAACAACCAGTGGGGGCAATGAAGATAAAGTAGACAAAAGAACAGAGCTCCTTTAGAAAAGGGATCAATAGAAAGCATTATCAGAGCATTTTTATGAATCACATAAGTCCATTCTCTCAAAATGTAATTGTTATTTAAAGCAGAAGGAAAATAAATCATATCCTTTATCCAATCATTTCTTTTGGTGCTTTTGTATAAAATTATTGTGGAGCTTCATAGTTAAAAGCCAAGAATCACAAAAGTACTCTTCATCCAGTTCCTTCCTCCTAGTCAAAGTCAACTGGCTAGTAAAAGCCTGTGTGACTGGTCCTGCTGATGCAGCTGCTACATCTAAATTAAATAAATGTCATGTCATATCATGTCATGTCACCACACGTCAGCTCATGTCATATCATGGAAATTAATTAATTTCTGTATGGTGAAAATATTTGCCTGAAAAAAGATAGCAATTAAACCCCATTGTGCAGTTGTGTATGAATGAAGTTCGCCACTAAATTTTTACTTTGGGAGGAAAATTCTTCATTAATTTGTCAAGGGCAAAACTCTCCCTTAGTAGTGGCAGAGGATCTTTATTCATCTTTCAAGAATCCTTAGGAAAAGTTAGCATGAAAAACCAGGGAAAAAACATTTCTATAATAAATATAAACTGTTCATATATATTTCTTACCACACATGTTTAAATATGTATAGGAACACCACATTTCACCCATAAAAATATCAAAATATTTTGGGCTATGAAACCATTTCTAAAACAAATTCTTTTTCATCAGGATGAAGAGCTTTTAAAAATACAGTTGAATTTCTTTGCTGCCATGATTTTTCTGTTCAGTATCTTACTTTTTTATTTAACTTGCAAATTCTTGATATTGATTATCCCCAGCAATATTTTACCTATGAGTTTATTAGCAAGAGTGAAGAACTAGTGGATCCATCAATCTCATTTTTATTATGACAAAGTGCACCTTTCAAATTCAGCAACAGAAGTTCCAATTTTGAGTCTTCTATGTTCTTTGAGAACATCATAACCTATTAATTTGTGAAATGTAAAGTTGCATTTCCTCCAAGAACTCAAGATAGTTTATATAGTACATGAATATCCCTTTATTGTATCATCACAATAGCCTTCCAAGATAATAATAATAATAATAATAATAATAATAATAATAATAATAATAATAATAATAATAATAATAATAATAGTAGTAGTAGTAGTAGTAGTAGTAGTAGTAGTAGTAGTAGTAATAGTAAAGTTGGAAGGGACCTTGGAGGTCATCTAGTCCAACACCCTGCTCAGGCAGGAAACCCTATACCATTTCAGACAAATGTCTGTCCAATCTCTTCTTAAAGACTTCCAGTGTCAGAGCATTCACAGCTTCTGAAGGCAGGTTGTTCCATTGATTAATTGTTCTAACTGTCAGGAAGTTTCTCCTTAGTTCTAGGTTGCTTCTCTCCTTGATTAGTTTCCATCCGTTGCTTCTTGTCCTGCCTTCAGGTGCCGTGGAAAATAGCTTGATTCCCTCTTCTTTGTGGATGGACAGAGACTGATTGGTCAAAATCATTCAATATGTTTCTCTCAAAGATATCCATCTTGCTACTTAATATTTGTAAAGAATATCCCAGACCTCTCAAGAAGTTAAATAATTGACAATATCCTATGTCTTCAAACGAAAATAAATTTGTCTTCACACACAAAGTAAATGAAAAACAATCCATTAGCCCAAACAAGTTAAAACCCTTCTGTATGACAGCTGTAGTGGTTGGTTTCCAATCTTTAAGAGACAGTTTTGTAAACAGTCACCTGAAAATTATTTCATCATCAGTCAAGTGTTCCACTAATCCACTGGTTCAAAGAATGTCAGTAAAAAAGAAAATGAGGAAGATATCCTAACATATGTGGGAGAAATATTGATTCTACATTGGAAAAAGTTCAATTGATGGAATTAATATATCCCATCCCTATATTTATTGGTGATTGAAAGCCTCTTACTGACTTCTTGGTAAAAAGGAAAAAAAATGTGATTTATGGCTTTGATGATTAGACAGGATAGATTGGAGAAAGAAGAGTAATACGATGCATCTTTAGAGAGAGTTTTAAATATATATTGTACTTATAACTGCTATAAGAATATTGGAAGCCACTTTTTATAGCTCTTTTCTTTATCTATTTTTTATTTTTTGCACTTTTTGCTTTTTCTTTTTTCTTCCTTAGTTTGTTTGTGTGTGTGTGTGTGTGTGTGTGTGTGTGTGTGTGTAAAGAGGCTAGGTTATACCACACAATTAATATAACCCAAGCTTTTGTACTAAAGAACATGGACATATATACAATTTTAATATTTTTAAAATTAAAACTGTAGATCATCTCATGCATATCTGTTCTTAACTGACTTTATTCGCCAGATGGTTTTCCCACATAAACGTTGTACCCACATGTTGTCTATTATCAGTGATTCAGTAGTCAATTAAAACACATAGACAATAGCAACCACTTTTGATCACCTGTCTATATGTGAGGCAGAATGATTGCACACAGGCCTTAGCTATAAATAGAGTATGGAAACAGTGATAATTATTCCTTCACCATGGATTCTGTCCTTATGTTTAATGAAATATAAAACTGCACATAAATGCCAGTGAAAAATAGTAATAATAGACTTACCAAATAGCAAGTTATTATTTATTCTGATGTGAAGTGAGTACAATATAAGTCAGTTAAAATAATTAGAAGCATGTGTTCCCTCCTCTTAAAATGGCTACTGCAGTTCAAGCTCTTTTAATAGTTAAGTAATATTCCAGTGTCTCATACAGTTTTCCATCTTGAATGAAAGAATAGTCAAACTATTGGTTTCAAACTCAGTCTACTTATTGTGTATGTATGTAGTTTTTAAACCTAGATTAGTAAATAAATATAATACAGAAACAACAATATTACACTATTAACACAACTTCAAAACTGATAAGCATTGCATTTTAAAAGATTTTTTTTAAAAAATCCAGAAAAATGATGCTTGGAGATTATGTACAGTAATAAAATGAACAAATCTGAAAAGATTAATCATATGTTGCTTGAAAGTCTTTAAAAATGGCAATTCAAACTATGACAAATGACAAAAACAGACCATTGGTAAAAATAATGCATAGTTATTTCCTCCTCATTCCCACAATCCATAATTCTTATATTTTGAAAGATTCAGATATTGGGCTTATGAAAATCATATGAATCTAATTTGATTTCTATAAGTGATTGATCCAGAATCCTATTAACAAGCCTGATTAGGCCTGTCCAAACTACAATAAAGGACAAAATAATATGGTTTGATCTTTAATTCTGAATTACATCTTTAAGAATGGTGTGATTGTCAACAACTCTTGCTGGATATATTTTTGAAGCATCCAGTATTCATTAAGCATGTATTTTATATTAGTATGATTTTTAGATGATAGGTAATTAATTTTACATTGTTCAATATATTCCTCCATTGCTTTCCTCAGGGACGATTTTCATTCTATTATTTAAAGGTCATGTAAATAATATGACATCTCCTCTAGTTCTTATAAAAAGGTTACTCCTTTAGAAGCCAAAGTTAATTCTTCCAAAATATCTAAAGATTGTTGAACTTCAGAAGCAGTAGTAACATCTAGACCAAATAAATAAAACAAATTATTAGTTATCAGCCATCATACCTGAGTAAAAAAACAAACTCATTTTTTTATTTTGCAAAAGTTTTAAAAAAGGCTTCTTCAGAACCTGGAATATTTTGGCAAGCAAAGTCAATGGGAGAAGCTGGATTTGCTTAATGGTGATTCCTGTTCCAGCTCCAACTGTGGATGTTAAGTTAAGGACTACCTGTAGCCCATGATGTAAATCATATCTTCAATTCACCATTTGAATTCACCATCAAAAAAAGGGACTGAGTTACTTGGCAATAAATTCACAGATTTTCTGGAGAAATATTTAAACTAAACAATGGGGACAATGAGTTAATTGATACAGAACATTCCTGTCCCTGGCAATCTAAAAATTATAGAGTTATCAGCAGTGGTGGGATTCAAATATGTGAACAACCAGTTCTCTGTGTGGATGCCACTTCCGGAAGTCCATTCTGGGCCTGGCCAACAGAAAATTAGCTACCAGTTATGCCGAAGTGGTGTGAACCGGCTGAATTCCACAACTGGTTATCAGTGCATGTAACATAGGGGTGTGTGTGGACAAGAATATCAACCTAGCTGTCAAGCAAAATCAAGCTTTCAATAGTGAGTGCCACATCAGGTGCACTAATCAAACAGGTGGTAAGAAAATAGGTGTCATGGTTCCGATAGATGAAACCCATCGATCGAACTTCCAGGCAAAATTCTTCCTTAAAGAACATTTTATTCGGGAAACAAAGTATCGGCACTACATAGTTGAACCCAAAAACTAAATTCCCTTCCCCCAGATACAAAGCAACAAAGTACAATTCCAATAAACTCAATTAGTTAAAAGCACGGGCTTTCTCCCCAGCTCCTCAGCCTGCCAAAACGTTATCAGCTTGTTCTTGGGTTCCCACAGCAGTGTTATCGTATGGCTACCTGAGCTTTCATTTCAACCCCCCCTCCCTGCTGCACCTGATTCCTAAAAGCAAGAAAAAGCATAGAAAAGGAGAAGAGAAAATGGCTGCATTTTCATCAGTTGTCAAAGTGGGAAAATCCAGTGTTAGCAGTGTTGACAATAGGGGAACTCAGGCACCACACAGGTTATGTAGAAAGTAAACACAGGGTCAATCAAAAAGGACTCAAATGTCTATACACCAGTGCACAGAGTATGAGCAATAAACAGGGTGAATTAGAAATTCAGGTAAATGAAGGCAAATATGATATTGTTGCCATTATGGAAACTTGGTGGCATGAAACCCACAAATGGAACATACAGCTAGAGGGATTTAAATTATTTAAAAGAAACAGACCAAATAAAAGAGGAGGTGGAGTTGTTCTCTATATAAGAAATAACTACATCTCTACAGAAATAGAGTACAACAATGATGAAAATGGTCTTGAATGCATTTGGGTCAATATAAAAGGGGGAAAATGACATTGCCATAGGTGTATAGTATAAGCCAGTTGTGGCGAACCTATGGCACGGGTGCCAGAGGTGGCACTCAGAGCCCTCTCTGTGGGCACACTTGCCATCACCCCAGTCCTAGGCCTTCAGCTGGGTTTTATAAAACCTTTTTGCTTTCGGCCTTCGCCACCATGTACAAAAAAAAAGGTTCAATCAATCAGTCAATTTCAACTTCTCACGGGGAAAAAAAAAGATCTTGCAAAGTTGGAATTGATTGAATGAACTTTTTAGTCCTACCCAGTCTGCTGTTACCACCACAGCCATGCCCACCCAATGGGACACACCCACTCAATGGGCCACACCCACCCGGCACCTGACAATGCATGAGTGAGTTTTGGGTTGCAGTTTGGGCACTTGGTCTCTAAAAGGTTCGCCATCACTGCTATAGGCCAACCAACCAAACAGAGGAAATAAATGAACTTTTTACTAGTCAGTTAACTAAGATATGTAGGAAGCACATCACATAGTAATGGGGGACTTTAATTACCCTGACATCAACTGGGAGACAAACTGTGCACCAAGTGCAAAATCAAACAGATTCCTGACAAACCTAGCAGACAACTTTGTCTGCCAAAAAGTAGAGAAGGGAACTAGGGAATTAGCCATATTGGACCAAATTCTCACTAACAGGGATTAAATGATAGAAGGTGTTGAAGCCACAGGAACCTTGTGTGGGAGTGATTATGCAATATTGGAAATCAACATTATGCAAGCACAAGCAATAGAACACAGCCAAACTAGAGCCTTGGACTAAAAGAGAGCTAATTTCAATAAACTTAGAGAGAGCTTGGGAAGGATTCCATGGATGAGAATCCTCAAGGGGAAAACAACGCAAGAAGCTTGGGAAATTTTGAAAAGTGAGATTATAAAAGCTCAGTCTAGCATAATACCAACGAAGAAGAAAAGTAACAGCTCTCAAAAGAAACCAGCATGGCTGCATAAAGAACTCTCTCATAAATTGAAAGACAAAAAGGACAAGTATAACAAGTGTAAAGAGGGACACATAACTAAGTCAGAATATCAGCAAATAGCACGAGCCTGCAAAGATGAAGTGAGAGATGAAGTTTTCTTCACTGAGGAACCGATAGAGAGAGGAAATATTCTTATGGGTGAAATAGAAAAATTTGGAATAGTGGCAGGATTAAAAATTAATAGAGAAAAGACTAAAATGTTAGCAAAAAATTTAACTGATAAACAAAAAAGGAAATTGGAAGAGAATTTGGGATTACAAGTAGCAAAAAAGATCAAATATTTAGGAATTT
>NW_015386622.1:75708-77700 GCF_001527695.2 Protobothrops mucrosquamatus | reverse complement strand
CAAATGATATGATTATGTATAAAATTTTGGAATGCGCAGAAATGAATAAACTTACGTTAGAACTAAAAGATAAGGAGACGTCAGAATTTTATGAAATTTGGAATAAATGTTATAATTGGCTAGAACAGAGAAAGAAAAAGATATAATTATTGATGTATATAAAATGTAAATAAGATGTAAAGAACATTTAAAATGTAAAACACTGTTCTGTTAGAAGAAAAGATTTATGTTTATGTAGTTTTGGTGTATGGTGTATGGTGAAAAATAAAATAAAAAAATTAAAAAAAAAAAAAGAGAGATGAAGTGAGGAAAGCTAAGGCTCAAAATTAACTAAGGCTTGCGACAAAAGTCAAAAATAACAAAAAAAGCTTCTTTCAACATGTAAAAAACAAGAAAAAAGTAAAGGAAATGATTGGCCCATTAGTGGGAGAAAGTGGCAAGAAGGTGACAAACAACAGGGAGAAAGCAAAACTATTTAACTCATTTTTTTGCATCTGTCTTTACACAAAGGGAAAAAAGAGCCCAATCTATTAAAAACAGTACCACAAAAAACAGATTAGAAACACAAGTTAAGATAGGCAAGAAAATGGTAAGTGAGCACCTGTCCAGCCTAGACGAGTTCAAATCACCAGGACCAAATGGATTACACCCCAAGGTTCTCAAGGAACTGGCAGATGTGATCTCAGAATCACTGAACTATATCTTTCAAAGATCCTGGAGCACTGGGGAACTACCAGAGGACTGGAAAAGAGCTGATGTAGTTCCCATATTCAAAAAAGAAAAAAAAATGGACACAGACCTATCAGCCTGACCTCAATATTTGGGAAGATTCTGGAAAAGATATTCAAACAACGAATCAGCAAACACCTAGAGGCAAACAAAGTCATTACCAAAAACCAACATAGGTTTGTCAAAAACAGATCATGCCAGACAAATCTTATTGCCTTCTTTGACCAAGTGACAAAATTAGTGGACCAGAGGATTGCTGTAGATATAATTTATTTGGACTTCAGTAAGGCATTTGATAAAGTAGACCACAACCTACTACTTGATAAGATAGAAAAATGTGGGTTAGACAGCATCACCACCAGATGGATTCATAGCTGGCTGACTGGCCGTACTCAGTGTGTAGTCCTCAATGGAACTGCATCTACATGGAGGGAAGTGTGTAGTGGGGTGCCCCAGGGCTCTGTTCTGGGTCCAGTGCTCTTCAACATCTTCATCAATTATTTGGATGAGGAGATAGATGGGGAACTCATCAAATTTGCAGACAACACCAAGCTGGCAAAAAGAGTCAACACTCCAGAAGACTGGCTTAAGATACAGAAGGACCTTGACAGACTTGAACATTGGGCGCTATCTAAGAAAATGAAATTCAATGGTGAAAAAAGTAAGGTTCTACATTTAGGCAAGAAAAACCAAATGGACAGGTATAGTTTAGGAGATACCTTGCTCAATAGTAGTAACTGTGAGAGGGATCTCTGAGTCCTATTGGACAATCATTTAAATATGAGCCAGCAGTGTGCTGCAGCTGCCAAAAAAGCCAACACAGTGCTAGGCTGCATTAACAGAGGGATAGAATCTAGATCACATGAAGTGTTAATACCATTTTACAGTGTCTTGGTGAGGCCACTCTTGGAATACTGCATCCAGTTTTGGTCACCATGATGTTAAAAAGATGTTGAGACTCTAGAAAGAGTACAGAGAACAGCAACAAAGATGATTAGGGGAGTGGATGCTAAAACTTACAAGGAATGGTTGCTGGAATTGGGTATAATAATAATAATAATGACAAAGTTGGAAGGGACCTTGGAGGTCATCTAGTCCAACCCCCTGCTCAGGCAGGAAACCCTATACCATTTTGGACAAATGGCTGTCCAGTTTCTTCTTAAAAACTTCCAGTGTTGGTGCATTCACCGCTTCTGGAGGCAGGTTGTTCCACTGGTTAATTATTCTAACTGTCAGGAAGTTTCTCCTTAGTTCTAGGTTGCT
>NW_015386622.1:70163-75311 GCF_001527695.2 Protobothrops mucrosquamatus | reverse complement strand
TTGCAGGACTGGCCTAGGGGAAAATTTTTAATGGGGGTTTTAAAGTAATTTTAAACTAACTAGACCAATTATTAATATTTGTTTTTAATTATGTTTTTAATCTGTAGTTTTTTGGGATTAGCATTTTTATCTGGTTGTTAGCCGCCCTGAGTCCGCAAGGAGAAGGGCGGGATATAAATTAAATTAATAAATAAATAAATAAATAAATAAATAAATAAATATTTAAATGATTGTCCACTAGGCCTCCGAGATCCCTCTCACAGTTACTACTATTGAGCAAGGTACCCCCTATACTATACCTGTACATTTGGTTTTTCTTGCCTAAATGTAGAACCTTACTTTTTTCACCATTGAATTTCATTTTGTTAGATAGCGCCCAGTGTTCAAGTCTGTCCAGATCCTCCTGTATGTAGAAATATGTTTTACAATTTTCTTCCTTCCTTCCTTCCTTCCTTCCTTCCTTCCTTCCTTCCTTCCTTCCTTCCTTCCTTCCTTCCTTCCTTCCTTCCTTCCTTCCTTCCTTCCTTCCTTCCTTCCTTCTCCCCAATTACTCTGGGTAGCTTACATGATTAAAAAGAAGGAAAACAATCAGAAAGAAAAGAAATGTCCATCTGACTTATGTTTAACTCTGGTGAGGGGAAACTAAATTTATTTCAAATGAGTGTTGCTTGTATTTATTTCTTATTCTATGAAATATTTTTGATGCTTAAAAGAAAATTTGTTGTGGTATGTAACTCTCTGCCTAATAAAGCTAATGTTGTGTTCAGCTATCCCTAGTACATGTGTTTTTATGCACAGTTTTGAGTCAACTAGATAGTTCTTTATTCAACTGCCTATTTCATAAGATGTAGTTTTGCCACTTTTCCTAATATATACCAATTTGTACATTTGTTCTGAACTGACAATGCAGCTCTGTTGTCCAAAGGCATACTCTATCTTGATGGACTAGACTAGAAATCGCATGAACAAATAAATACACTCTGATAAATACATTTAATGAAGAAAGATCAGCAAAGCCATTATGAAAGAACTCCACTGACTATGTATCAAATGCAAGCTGTAATTATACTGAAATCAAGTTCAAACTTTTGTGTTTCTTTGTCCATAACAAACTTGAAGCCAATTTCTTTTATGTGAAAGGGACAATTTGCACCTCTCTTCTGTGTTTGCAAGGCCTGTTTCAGGCTATCTACTATGATACTACCTCTCATAGTATCCATATTACATTGGGTACAAATAGGTGCGTTATAGTTATGTTCTGGAAAGAAATAATATAATGGCACTTCTAAAAACAAAAAAGTAATGCCTTCCACAGAAGATATCAGATTTTTACATTTATTTTTGGAATCTTGCATGCAGTATCATAACATATACAACAAAGCCAGCAGCACAATCAATAATTTTCAAGTTACTTTATCACCACATGTTCTACAAGCACAGAAACGTGTATTGCTGTATACCCAATACATATACCAATAAAAAATAAAAGCAGGGAGTCACTTTCTTGTTGAATGAATGGGTGTTGGAATATTCCAGGATTCTGTGTAGGAAACGTTCAGCTTTTCCAGCCTGATTTTTCTATCATTTATATTATATAAGTCAAAATATCTGTGCTGGTTCTCATATTAAACCTTCACATTTGTTCTGATGTACACCCTTTCTTCTTGTTTTAATGCTCCAGTTCATTCTTCAAGGAAAAACAACTTTGTTTATTAGGCCCAACCATGCAATCATGATAGATAGCTGTGTCCTTCAGCTTGTTTCCATTTATCAGCTCTAAATAATCCCAGTTGATAGTTTAGTCTGTTTTTTCCCCCACCATGCTTATCTTGTTCTTCCCTTTGTTCACCTTTTTTAGACAGGTAGTAATAGAATGATACTTACTGAACATAGGGAATATGATCTCGGAAGGAATATGCTAGAAGCATACATATAGAGATTATAATATAGACTAAAGGTACTATATGTATAGAATACAGTATACATTAAACATCACAATGCATGACTTTATTGAAACTCCTGCAGTTGCTGGTGTGTCTGAAATTTTAAATACTCACATCAGGGCTTGTTTCTACTGTGGTATGGGACATCCATTCTAAATAGCTTGCTACTTTGCATTTTTGGCTAATAAAACACTGTTATTTATTTATAAATAAATAACTTGACTTCTTGTCCCAATTCTCCTCTCCTGCAAAATAAAAATGTCTCGGAGCGACAGAAATGGCTTTCCCCTTCTTGTTTTTCTGTATAGAAAATTTAGAAGCTAAAGAAATAGTATAAAATCTGAGCACCCAATGTCCATTGAGAAAAAGGAAATGGCAGTTCAGTACACCTTCCTGGAAACAGGAAGGCTATTGCTTAAATTTCTCTTCCCAGTTAGAAAGGCTACCCGAATGCATCATTTCTTCACAGAAGATTGTTTGGTTTCTTCAGACTCTCAAACTAAAGTGAGGGAAGCAGAGAAAAATGCTATCCAGTTCTACTGTCTACCAGAATATATCAACTAACAGGAAATAGATCTATCTGTAACTTCCTTTGCCTCCCCAAGTGAGAGAATCAAGAGAAACTATTCATCCCTCACTTTCCATCAGGCTGAATGTCAAGACTCCTAAACATCACTTTAAGTCTGGGAAAGACTGTCAAAACTAATCCAGTTTTGATACCAACCTCTTTGCGACACTGACCTCATTAGTTTTGTGAAGAAAAGGGTTATGTTTGTTTGTTTTTTAAAAAAACAAAATCTTAGCTTGAACGGAAAAATGCAAGGATATGTTATATAGTACCCCTATGATTGGTTACATCAGGAAAAGCATCTGAAGTCTGGGAAGGATGGAACAGTGGGCGGAAGCTGCTGAATAGTGATGAACATGTATATAAGCAACTACTACCCAATCCAAAACCAAAGCCACACAATGATTTCCCTTCTATAAGAGGAATCTGTTCCTTTTTTTTTTTCTTGAAGTGGTTTTCCATTGCCTTCATCTTAAAAATCACATAGGCATCATCTAAGCTGGCACCATCACTTCTCTCTTTTTTCAACATATCTAGCAAGCTTGTCCATTCCACTCAGCTGGACCATTCCACACAGTATTGTTTTATCATAGCCTTACTTTATATGAATGCAATTTAATATGATAATAATGCAGTTTTTTCCAATTGTCCTATTCCTCTCCAGATTTATCTCTGCTAATCAAAATGAAACAGCCTATTCATTCATTCATTCATTCATTCATTCATTCATTCATTCATTTGGTTTTATAGAGCTAAAGGAATTATTTCAGGTTAACCGTACTTCCCTTAAATTGTGCCACATAGAATCTTAGACTCATCCTTGTCGTAGTTTGTTTTTTTAGTAGTACAATAATCAGTGAAATGGCTTGCCTTCAGAAGTTGTGGATCCTCCATCACTGAAGGTTTGTAAGAAGAGATAAAATAGCCATTTGTCTGAAATGGCAGATGATCTCCTGACTAAGCAGGGGGTTGAATTAGAAGACCTCAAAAGTCCCTTCCAACTCTGTTACACTGTTATTCTGTTATTGTTGTTTGGAGACCAAATAGTACAAGATGTGATCAGAAGATAAGAATCTTTGTCTTTGGATGTTGCCCCCAAAACTATTTAATTCTGTATAAAAGGAACTGAATGCCTGATTGTTTGGGGACAATACTAGCTCTTAACTTTAATATTGCAAAAGTCTGTTACTGTTCATCTATTCATGACACTTTGTCTTTCTAGTCTAGGATCAATATCTGCTTGAAATAGCAAAAATGACAATACAATGATGAGTATAATAAAACATCTTGTGTCTTCTGTCCTCACTACACGTTACTCTGTGTGCAGCTTGACATGCAGCTAAACCCACCTATTCTCCAATAAAACAGGCCATGTGCGTCAATCTGGATGCTTTATTAAAAGAACGGGATGGGTGAAACTGGGAAAAATAGAAATACATACAGTAAGAACTCAAATACAAAATAAGCAGTGTTGAATTGCTGGTGAACATAACAATTAACAAATACAGATAAATCTAAATCTCACAGCGATGCTATGTGTATGGGATGTGGCTTTTGTCCTCAGATGAACATGTGCCACAGATTAGGCTGGCTTCTCCCTGGTGCTTCTGCTTCCTTCCAAATGCTAAAGGAAATGGAGTCTGGCTTCCCAGCATGCACTTGTTTTGGGAATGAGCATTGATAGGTAAAAGGGTTGGGTCAGCTTCCAAACAATACATATTGGTATTTGGCCCTTCGCCACTAGATGGGGCTAGAGAACAACAACAATATATATACAGATTATATGCTGGGACATAACACTCCCTTCCTGGTATCAAACTGATACCACTAATTGAGTTCTCAGATGGTAGCATTAGGTGCCATTGCTTTTTTGCTGATATGGCTATCAATAGAGTGATGTGACTGCAGTTCCCAATGAGGTTTTTGGGAACTTGACAGTGATCTAAGTTCAGTATATAACATCCCATTGCTAACCTCTCCCTTAGAATTGCTGAGGTCATCTGATGTATACCCAGCACCATTCTATAGCAACGGGACACAAGTCAAGTTTGAAGGCATCTGGACAGTGACTTGACTTTGAGGCTGGCATGTCTCTGCTTCTGCTACTGTGAGGCTGCCCTCAGATTCTGCATTGGATGAAGGATTTCCATTCATTGGGGATTTGTGAGATGTGAACGTTCTTCCTTCGGAAAATGTCCACTAGCAAATGCAGATCAGGGGATTTGCCCTTCTGTGAACTGCTCTTTCTTTTTCTGCATTTGGTTTGGATAGATGAAACTGAATCTTCGGCATATTTGCTGGGGGGACCCACTTCTGAAATGAGGAAACCAGATTGTTCTGAGGATGCAACAGTCTCTGATGCATTAATAGTAATAGTAATAGTAATAGTAATAGTAATAGTAATAGTAATAATAATAATGATAATAATAATGATGATAATAATAATAATAATAATAATAATAATAATAATAATAATAATAATAATAATAATAATAATAATAATAATAATAATAAAGTTGGAAGGGACCTTGGAGGTCATCGAGTCCAACCCCCTGCTCAGGCAGGAACCCTACACCATTTCAGACAAATGGATGTCCAGTCTCTTCTTAAAAACTTCCAGTGTTGGAGCATTCACCG
>NW_015386622.1:44598-70063 GCF_001527695.2 Protobothrops mucrosquamatus | reverse complement strand
GTTCTAAGTTGCTTCTCTCCTTGATCAGTTTCCACCCATTGCTTCTCGTCCTGCCTTCAGGCGCCTTGGAGAATAGCTTGACTCCCTCTTCTTTGTGGCAGCCCCTGAGATATTGGAACACTGCTATCATGTCCCCCCTCGTCCTTCTCTTTGTTAAACTAGACATACCCAATTCCAGCAACCGTTCCTTATATGTTTTCGCCTCCAGTCCCCTAATCATCTTTGTTGCTCTTCTCTGTACTCTTTCTAGAGTCTCAGCATCTTTTTTACATCGTGGTGACCAAAACTGGATGCAGTATTCCAAGTGTGGCCTTACTAAGGCATTGTAAAGTGGTATTATTACTTCACGTGATCTTGATTCTATCCCTCTGTTAATGCAGCCCAGCACTGTGTTGGCCTTTTTGGCAGCTGCAGCACACTGCTGGCTCATATTTAAGTGATTGTCCACTAGGACTCCGAGATCCCTCTCACAGTTACTACTATTGAGCAAGGTACCCCCTATGCTATACTTGTACATTTGGTTTTTCTTGCCTAAATGTAGAACCTTACTTTTTTCACCATTGAATTCACCATTTGTCTCACACCTTGTGTAAGGATCCCCCTATGGCTGATGGAATTGAAGTTCCTCTTGAACAAGTACCATGGACGACACTGCAGAAGATTGGTTCGATTGCTTTTTGAATTTTGCTGATGTCTGTGGTGTGGCTGTAGGCTGCTGCACCATTCGAGCTGGGGTATTCTCTACAAGTTCTGTGGTCTGGATAGCATAGAGGTCTGGAGACGGTGGCAAAGAACATGCTATAGCTTGTTCTTTTTTGTTAGTTAGGCTTTGCCTCTATGATCTGAAGGGAAGAAGAGTGGCCCAGTTATCAGTATCTTCTTTGACTAATCCCTGCTCTGTCATTTCTAAAAGGAATTTGTCTTCAGTAGACATTGCCACCTGATTATCATATTTTGTCTTTTGGAAGACTATGCACCTTAAATGGCTTTGGTCACTGTCACAGGTGAGATTGTCTCTAAAGGAGCCTTGGTTGTGGCATGGCTGAAAAATAGAAGGACATCTATTCTCTAATGTGCTTGTAAGCATGCTGTTAACAGAGGTTGGTTTGTGCATGCTGCCTAGACAGACATCTACTATAATGACCCACCCTAGGTCTAATTTCTAAGTGTACAGACCATTGTGGAGACCATTGATCTGAGCTCTTGCTTTGTGGACTCATAAGATATCTCTCCCTAGGAGCAAGGCTATGTGAGCCTGAGGATCGAGCTCTGTTATAAGATGTGCTATGCAATTCAAAGAGGAGTGATGAATCGCTGCAGGGATTTCAGATCTATGGTCAGGGATCTGGTTGCATTCAATAAGAGTTGGTAAAGTCAAGCATGTTTTCCCATTACTGACTTGACTTGGTAACCAGATGCTCTTGTCTCCACAATTCCTGCACAAGTTTCTAAGGGATAGGGAGTACTGGGCCTTTAACGCCAAAGATATCAATATGGCTAGAGACCTGTTACTATTGGTCATCTAGAATGGCATAAAGCTTAATGACTTTGTCCCTTTGTCCTGCTGGATAGACTCTGATGAAACAGTTTTTGGAGCAGGAGCTGCTGCCTACAGTCCTTTTGCAGACTTCTGTGCATTTGGAATTGATTTTTGTTATGGTTGTGGCAGTGTGTTCTTCCTCCCTGCCATGCTCACTGGCACTGTAAGTATGCTGTAAAGTCCATGAAGCTGGCCCTGGGTGTAAAGCTGTGTTGTGGCCTGTGCTGCCATATTCTGTGTATTTTACACTGACCTTGCAGTCTTTGGCAAAGTGAGGGACTGATGAGCAGCACTGATGCTCTTCAAAAATAGAAAACATATTTATATTCCAAATCTTTAACTCATTCCTTAATATCAAGTCATCTACATATGACTCTCTTTTCTGAATTACCCAGGTTCAGTAGAACCAAAGATTTCATGAAATATTCTGTCAGTGCAATCTGTCAAAGTCTTTAAAGCAACTATGATAAATCAGTTGATTCAAGTAATTTATCTCTTGCCTGGCCCAAGTGTTCTAACAGGACATATTTCTTACAATCTTCAAATTGGCTTATTCTGCACTATCAATTTATCATGTGATTCAGAATCAAAATTTAATCACTTACCTACTAATAACCAAATGTATTTGGAAGGTTTGCTGAAAGCTGAAATTGGAGATTCCCCCCTCTTAAAAAAAAATCCAAGATTTCAGAGAGATTAACCACTTGCATTCCAAATAGATCCCAAACAGAGGAATATTGATGACCCATTTAATTTTTTTAAAAAATATGTTAAACTGAAAGGTTAACATGTGAATGGTTCACATGGGTAACCAATTGTTATATGAAGAAGGAAGAATGAACTGAAAATCTTATTGGCTATCTACTCATAGTTATTCTGGAATGCTAAGAAATAGCTGGAGGAGCAGATAAGAAGGCAGGAATGAGCAAGACAATACAAGAAAACATTTAACAAATATCAGGAGTCACCCAGACTAAACAACACATTATAAAAAAGAACACAAGCAAAATAGCTGTTCTTTTATAACATTGCATCATTACATATTTCAGGCAACTTGGCTTTTATCTTTAAAATAAAATAGAAAAAGAATAGAAAAAGGACTCTACTGATTTACATTTCTGGGAGAAAATAATAACTTCACAGCTTTGCTTGAACAAAGAAAAAAAGGGCCTTGCTACAAAAGCAAAAATAAGATTTATGATGGAGACATTTAGATTTCCTCAGGAAATATATAAATGAGTATGTGTATGTATTCCAGAAAAGTCTAGTACAATGTTGATGTACCAAAAATAATAATCTCAGTATGAATTTCAATATCCGGAGAAGCTCAAGAATGACCTTGATATATTGTTGTAATTTAGTATGGTTACAAGAAAGGCTCTTCTGGTATATTGTTGACTCTGTTGAGTTAAATTCAGAGAAATAAATATGCTATATCACCTAGGTTAGCAGAGAGTATCCTACCGTTCCTGCCTCCCCCCCTCCAACTGTTTTGTGGACAGATTTGATTATGGTCTTAGTGAGATTTCTAAAATGTACTTCTCCAAAGTTGGAATAATCTTGGTTAAAGAAGCACTATAAATCTTATTTCCAATTAGGTTAAATACTTTAAAAATCCATTTGAGTCCTCTCTAAAACCATTTAGATTTGGACATCATCTGCTACTTACTACTTAATTGTTTCTGTCCGGAGATTAAGTAATAAATATACAGTATATAGGATGATGGCAAACTGATTAGAAATAAATGACAAAAGGACACCAAACCTCATTAAGATGCTCTTAAACCTCTATGTAACAAATGGCTTAAATGGCTTAGATGTTTCATCCCAGTTAAGAGCTCAGAAGGCTTCCAACTGATACTGTTGTGATAAGCAAGAAACACTACCTACCAGACCTTAGAAACTATTCCACAATATCTTTAGTCACACATCTCATGAATATGACTTACTAATAATTTGGAAATGCTGCATAATTAGTAGATTGTGTACCAAATACAAAAACTGAGGTTCAACTGTGGAATCCTTAGTGCTCTCTGAGCTTGGTTGTTTTCTTGCAGACATTTCATTACCAAACAAGGTAAAGAAATTCAGCCCTGAGCTACAAATATTGTTTTCTAAATGTTCAACTAATTTTTCTTCTTGGGATCAGCTTTGTTTACTTATCCCATCCCGATAAAATTAAGTAATTTTTCCCAAACTTACTTAGGCAATCCAGTCCAATGTCCTGCTAGTCACATGAATATACATTAAGTCACCTTGGGCTCCCTACTTGAACTCTTCCAATGAAAGACATTCCTTCGGCCCTCTAGATATCTAATTTTACTCTTACAACAGGAAGTTGTCAGAAACCTCACTCTAGCTAACTTCCCAAACCTTCAAAAACAGTCTGAAGATGATGTGGGATTAAGGGACAATTTTATAACACTAAGAATAAGCAGCGAAGGATACTGCACTGCCTTGAGCTGCAACAACTCCAGCAAAAACACACAAAACTCAAATAAAATAAATTGCTTTACATGCATGGACATACAGCCAAACACTCCTCCCATCTTCAACTTTCTTCCACATTATGTACATTCAGTCATATGGGGAAAAATATGAATAGTTCCTATGAGATGGAGTTGAAAGACATCAAGGTTTTCCTTACATTTGAAAGGACCATTGGGGCAGCTTAAATCTAAGTTATAGGATAAGAGAAGAGTGCCTACAAATTGAAAATGGATCATCAACAAACTCTGAAGAATCACCATGCAAAGAAAAAAAAACACCAATTTACCTCAAGATACTGGAGCTGAGGGAGAAATGTTGCTTGTTTGATCATTTATTTATCATTTATTTACTCACTGAATGGCAGCAAAGTATAATAAAGCATTACTGAGATCCATTGAAAAAGAAATGTTAGATATATTTATGTAAACAAAAGCTTTTAAAGATTTTGGGAAATAAATATCCTTTGAGCCCCTTCCTAAACTAATAAAGATAGTAAAGCTTAACTAAAATAAATACATTTTTGAAGCTCATAAATACAGACAAGTGATCGGCCAAAGGCCACAGTAAAACCAAACACATACAATCATACATTAATTCATACAGACAATAGCCTTGAATCATAAAGATCCAGATTTGCTTTCAAATTAAGTTCTCACGCAGAAGTGCATAATGTGTGTGATGCTGACTTAGAATCACAGAATCAAATAGCCGATTGGGTCTTGAGTTGGCCAATGGCTCAGCCTAGGAATATGCTTAAATATCCATTTTCCCTTCTCATCTGTAATAGCTGAGCAGCCTAAACCAACTTAAACTAAGTTCCCGCTGGGCTTGAAATAATTATATCTTTTTAATTAGGTCAAGGGAAATTTTGTTATTGTTTTTTCATAGCAATTATCTAAATTATACATTTCTTGATAAGGTTGAAGGAATAGTGAATTTTAAAAGTAATGGATGGAAGAAAGTCAAATTCATATAATTAACAGATATGCAATTAAAGCAATCTGTATGAACACTGATCAAATAAATTTAACAAAATTTGGTATTAATTCCAACAGATTTAATACAATTTCAAAATCATTGGTGTATATCAGAAAACCTATAATCCAGATTATAAATTAAGTCACTTATTTTTTTTTTAAAAACCCCATAAATCCCTTTACCGTGCAACTATCCAAAAATGTGTTATGCGAAATATACTTTATACGTATGAATCTTATCTTTCCATCCATATTTCTATAACATAGAATTTGCAGAGTATCACTGAAACCTAATAATTTAGGAATCAGGAAACAAATATTAGGGTTATATTGCACTATATTTATGTTTATATTGGTAACAACAATGAACTAGTTATTTTCAATTTCTTTTTTATAAATATTTTCTGCTGCTATTTCTAAAATAGGCAGTTATGAATTATGAGATTTAATTTCTTTCAATGTTTTGCTGCCATCATAAAATTTACAGCTTAAAACATAAAGGCCAATATTTGAATGGTTTATGTTGTAATTAGAAGAACTATTCAATTAGGTATTCCAAACCTGACTATGCAATGATACTTTTACATTTTTCTTACTTGAGAATTCCAATTACTGGAGCTACACGTTTCTTTTTGTCTTGAAATTATAATCCAATTTTTATATGACTACAGCAGATGTTGCCAAAAATGAAAAGCACTGTGTATTTCTTTTTTAGGAAGATAGGCAAACACAATAATTTGTTCAGAAGCCAAAGTTATTCTTTTTATTTCAAGTAATGTCATTAGCACTTCTTTCCAAAATAGTAATTTTGCTACCTTCTAAAGTTAAAATAGCATAATAGTTGGAAATCAGTTAGCTGCCATATTGCAGTAAAGAAAGGAAATGTATTTATCAGTTTATAATTATAGGTAGAAGATGATAGTTTGAGGAATATTATTAATAAACCAGCTGGATGATGGCCAGTTTTTTTCCTGTTTTCAGTCCTTTACCAAGGAAGAAAATTTTTACAAGTACTTATGAAAAAAAAATAGGGAACATTTCTCAATTAGCTGTTATTTGTCAAATGTTATATAATTCTTTGTTTTAGCATCATGCTAACTTTTTGTTGCTTAAAAGGTAGAAGGAAAGAGGTATTACGTTAACTACAGATTTATTCTTTATAAGAATCTAATAGTATAAAATCTATCTTTTTAGACCCATTAAGCTGTCACGGTTTCAGTCAGGGAAAATATGAGGTAAATCCAAAAATAAAATATAAAGAAAATTTTCCTAAATTTCTACATTTTTGAACAGTCTACAGAAATATCAACCAAAGGTATGTTTCAGATCTCCACTGATTTTATCCATTAAATATCCACTGAAGTTAAATTATGAAATCTCTATTGAGTTAAAAATTACCTCAGAAGACACAGATCTCACAACTATGGATTTTCATTGATGTCAGTCATGCATCATTCTTCCAGGTATGCCTTGGTAAGATCACACTTGGAATACTACATCAAGTTTTGGTTTCCACGATGTAAAAAAGAAGTTGAGAAACTAGAAAGAGTACAGAGAAGAGCAACAAAAATGATTAGGGAGCTGGAGGCTAAAACATACAAAGAACGGTTGCTGGAATTGGGTATGTCTAGTTTAATGAAAAGAAGGACTAGAAGTGATATGATAGCAGTGTTTCAATATCTAAGGGGTTGCCACAAAGAAGAGCAAGTCAACCTATTCTCCAAAGCATGTGAAGTCAGGACAAGAAGCAATGGATGAAAACTAATCAAGGAGAGAAGCAACCTAGAACTAAGGAGAAATTTCTTGACAGTTAGAACATTTAATCAGTGGAACGATTTGCCTCCAGAAGTTGTGGATGCTCCAAAACGGGAAGTTTTTAAGAAGAGTTTGGACAACCATTTGTCTGAAACGGTATAGGGTTTCCTGCCTGAGCAGGAGGTTAGATTAGAAGACCCCCAAGGTCCCTTCCAACTCTGTTATTCTGTATCTCTATCACTACATAAATAACAAAAGTCTGTTACAAATTCTGTGTAGCTAGCATTTAATACCACCTTAATTTTGTAAAATTTATTATAGCTCTTCTCACAGACATTGGAAAGATACACAAAAGATTGATGAGTCTTGGTGCTCTTTGAGTTTGGTTTGTTTGCAGACATTTCATTGTCCAACTAGATAACATCATCAATGCTAGTGATGTGGGATTTGGTCCCTGTTTATATACAGTAGCTTGCTTGACATTATTGGTGGGGGTGTGGCTTTCTCCTTAGTAGTTCCTTGATCAGAGTATTGTTTTTTGCTTGTTTGTCTAATGTTAATCCCTTTTGCTAGAAATAATGCACTCTGGTCATTTTGTTTCATTTTATAAATGCTTTTAAGTATTAGTGTCTCTTTTGAATGGTGTGTAAACATGGATAAACCCTTTGTGTGTATTGATGATTGATCTGAGTGTCAGGCTTTCAGAAATTCTCTAGCATTTTTGGATTTGGCTTAGTCTTGGAGGCTCATAGTTTCCCAGTAGAAAATATGGTTGTCTTTCCATGTGTTGTGAGATTAAGGACTTTTCATTGTGTCTTCTGACTGCTAGTTAGTTTTCATGGATGTGCTCTGCTAATCTTCTGCTTCTCTGTTCTACATGGTGGCTGTTAGCAATCCTTACACTGTGTGTTGTAGATGACTCCTTTATTTTTCATTCCTTGGCTAACAGGTCTTTTGGTTTACTAAGACAAGGGTGTCAAATTGGCGGCCCGCATACCAGATGTGTCATGCACAGGCAATGCCCACCCCGGCTCCACAAAGGCAAAAAAACCCATCACGATACATCATAATACATCATATGATGTGATCGAGTTTGACACCCATGACCTAAGATATTTTAGATGTCTTTATATGGTTTGTATGCTACAGTGATGCCATGTAGTTGTGATAGTTTGTTGGTTAATCAATCAACCAAAGATACTTTTAAATCACTGATATTATCCATCAAATATCCACTGATGTTAAATTATGAACTCTCTTTTGAGTTAAAAATTATCTGAGAAGGATTCAAGTGTAGAAAATATAAATAGAGTTGAATTCACTCTGGACTTGAATTAGGAAGTAGAATAATATTATTATTTAAAATATTGAAGTTTGTAGACGAACTCTGGGTTTTCAGTAGATTCAACCAACAAATCTAACTAATTCTCTACCACACAAACAGAGCATACATGAACAGAGACACAAAAATAGGACTAGGCATGCTTATCTGATCAAGGATCATCCTGACACAGAATTTTGTTTCTCACAGACCTCTCTTCAATTGTTCACCAGCAACTGGCATTAAAACATATGCTTTCTCCAACTTGGAGTTAACATTGAGTCTTCTTCTTTAACAGTCTGTGAGACACTTGTACTCCACAAGTTTATCCAATCCTTTATTTAGGTTAATGGCCATCACTGCATTTAATGATGATGAATTTCTTTCTAAGCCTCTTTTGCACAAATATTTTAGAGTTTTGAGACAAGAAAAAAGTGTTTACTTTCTAAATTTATAAATCTCAGCAACATCTGCCCTTTTTGTACTCTACAGATTCCTAAACTTTCTATCTTTTTGTTACAAAAAAAAATATTGAAAGCCATGAGCATTTGAAACATCCTTTTCTACATTCAAAAAACAGCTGCCAAATTCTCTCTAATCAAGGTAGTCAAACTCTCTACTCAACCAATTCTGAAAGGTTAGTTTTGATTTATTGACTCTTGTACATTAGTATTTATACCCTGATGAAAACTACACCATATATATAAAGAAATCATAAATGTTGATTGATATGTTTAGACATATTATTTCAGTGGCATTAGAAAAACTTCTGTGTACAAGGGGACCAGCTTTTCCTTGCTTTCCAGTTTAGTTACTTATTAAAAAGCTACTTCAAAGGGGAAAATGGTACAATTTCCAGACTACAGGATTCAAACCCTGAGATTCTTGTACAAAGAAATACTCAAATTACAAAGTCATGAATATCAAGAAAATCAGAGCAAAAATTGACATATTCATACTGAACAATCAAAAGTCATCATCCACTTCCCAAGATAAGCTCTGATTTTTTTTAAAAAAAGTTTTAAAATCATCTTAAATACTAACAGGATTGGGGCCATGTGAATTTGGGGTATCATAGTGTGAGTTTTATATTTAAATACAAAAGTGCTATTTAAATAGAAAAGGACGACCCCTTTCTATTCTCTCTTTTGTGAATATTATGTGCTAGGATTATAGGATTTTAACACTTTTACTTAAAGAAAATGTAATTGCACAATATCTATTTTATGTATTGTACTGTACATATTGTATGCTATGGTTTTCAGCCTAGTGGTTATTCTCTTAGCATATTCAATATACAACCTCCTTCCTTCCTTCCTTCCTTCCTTCCTTCCTTCCTTCCTTCCTTCCTTCCTTCCTTCCTTCCTGCCTTCCTGCCTTCCTGCCTGCCTGCCTGCCTGCCTGCCTGCCTGCCTGCTTGCCTGCCTGCCTGCCTGCCTGCCTGCCTGCGCTGGTGATAGTATGGAGATTAATAGAAGAAAAATCAATCATCTTTTGCAACTTCAAAAGACAAGAATTAGTGATGCTGCAAATGCAATCTGTTTAAACTTCTGTGCTCTTTATGTCTCCTTTGTATTCTTTCCCATTCAACCATCATATGAAAGTTCTGCAAAGTTGCCTGGCTATAATTTCAGTTTTTTACCTTTTCCAAACTAATAAGAGGAAGAAGCAAAAGCATGGAGAGCTTATTGACACAGACTGTTTAATTTGCAGGATCCTGAGATACCCTGATTAATTGACTTAAGAAAACTGATGCAATATAAAATTAGCAAGTTACTTTCTTCTATCATTATCATATATAAAAATGAAAAAAAAAGCAGTGAGTCCATTGAAAACATCTCAGATGAAAGCAACAAAGGAAAGATATGACTGAGAAACCTTGTGGCTTTTGTGACAGAAGTTATTCTGATGAGCATCCCTAAGAACAGTTTTGCCACTGCCTCTTACCATTCTTAAATTACAGTGTTTGAGCTCTGTGGAGACCTTCATGTTGGCTTAGCTAACATTTTATGTTCAATACTATTGATGGGCAGATATCAAAGATTCCTCTTGCACAGTGTCTCTGCCCTTGAAAGGCAGAAGTGAAAATAGAGGTCCATCTCCTATGCTGTCATTTTTATAGAGGTATCTAAGTGACATTGATTATACCCTTATTATGAAACTTGTCAAACAGGGAAACAGAAAGTTATGTGTTATTTTTTTATCACACTGAAATCTGGACATGACCTACAAACTTTTCACTGTTGTTTATCTCACACAGCTATCATTGCTCAATAGTCAAGAATTAATGTGTCTAGTTTCACTAGAAATTATAGACAATATATAGCATTTTAAGGACATCAATAAATTGAGACTTTTGGTAACTCTTGTATATATTGTTGTATGATATTATTGTCTTCTAATATATTTAACTGTAATAAGCTAAATTAATTGTTAGATAGTAAGGTTATATGAGATAATTTTTAAAAGACACTTGTGGTTTGGAATTTCTGCTTTGAATCTAGCACAGTATAGTTCAAAAACTCATATATATCTTTAAAAAATCCAATAGACACTTGGAAGTGTATAGATTTTTGCCCTGGATGCTATATTGTACTTTAGTTAATATTGTCAGAGAAAAATACCATAGCTACATATTTGGTAGCAGCATGGTTATTCAGAGAAGGACTATCTGTAAACAGAAAAAATGGCACCAGTACTCTTTCTTTAGGGAATATATAAAATTATATAAAAGAACTATGTGGGTTTTTCCCCTTTCTAGTATCAGCATGTATTTGATAACAGTAAACAGAATAAGTATATACTGAGTTTTTTCATGATAAAAGGATATTATGTCTTTAATGAAAATCTAAATACTGGCACTGGAAGCCAGCCACATAGGACTGTTGAAAGATTTATATCTGTAGCCATATTGTCTTGAAACTTAAAATATGGAATTTCACCATTACTTAAATTGAGCTGCAAGAATGAGGATATTCTGAATTTTGATGTGAGATAATCTTTTATCCCAAACAAAAGTGATCATATTCTGGTTTTCAAATGCCATTAGGAGGGCTTGTAGAACTGTAGTATAAAGTATAAACCATATGTTGGCAAGTATGGTTAGAAAAAGACCACAAGGCCATTGTATGTAATGGATGCCTCTCATTATCTTATCAATGTAAAAACTCCTTCTACTACATACTGTATCTCCTTTCACATCACAGGTAAGGTGCCAAAAGCTCTGTTTGCTGATAATGAAACCCAAATGACTTTGCTATTTCTCTAGCCTTAACAAACCTTAAATCAGTTGGTGTTGAGGACACTGCATTATGTTTTACTGCAGTAGCAAAAAATAGCAATTAGAATAAGCATTTAATTGAAAGAATATTTGATCCTGTACTGTAGGAGAAATAAAAAATTAGTATTATCATTTATAATCTCTGTTTACTCAGAATAATTTGATGATCTCCTGAGGAAAATATATATTTATGGAATAGTTAGACGTTAGAATAGAATAATTATATCTGTACTGTATATGTTTCTTATCATGAAAGTTGGCTTGCCAAATAAAAAAAATAAAATGCTGTTAAGACAGTTACAGACCCAGCTATGAAAGTGAAAGAATACATTTATAGTCCAATATGGGTGCTCATATAGGCTAATAAATGGCTGGCTTTGCTTCTTTGGAGTCTCTTTTTAAACTGGTTAGGTGGGAAAGGATTCATCTTTGGTAAGAGGTTGCCAAAATTATCATATGTCTACATCATAAGAAACTCTCATAAATAAGAATATGAGTGAAAATTAAATAAATAGCTTCAATTATTCTGGCAAAGGATTGAGTGTTTAATAATTTTAAAACTGGCTTTGGAACTCTGTATAGACTAGTATATTTCAATGTTATTTGTATGTCACTTTACAGAAGAAACAAGATGTAACTGAATCTTGATGTAGGCATTTGAATCATAGTTAGGAAGGAAAACAGAAATAAAGTCTCTTTCCACCCAAGATCCTCATCTCTCTCTCTCTCTCTCTCTCTCTCTCTCTCTCTCTCTCTCTCTCTCTCTCTCTCTCTCTCTCTCTCTCTNGAGAGAGAGAGAGAGAGAGAGAATACATTATAGAAATACAAAAAGAAAGAGAAAGCAAGAGAAAAGAAATGATTCCAATCACCATCTTGACTGCACTTTTGTAGGACTCAGCAACTCCAAAGAACATGGCTCATTCTTGTTATACATAACTATTCTAATATATTTTAGAATATATCAGTATGACTTATTTTGGACTCAACTCATTGTTAGTATAGCAGATGTTTGGCGGCTGAAAGAAGATTGATATTTTGCTCTATTTGTGGTTGCAGCAAATTACCCTACACAAAATTCTGACTTTCAATAAACATCTTATTTTTTTTTTACCCATAGTAGCTCTAGTTTTTTAACTGTTATTAAAGCTATTATAAAAGCAATCACTATCTTTTCTCTGTAAGTTTTCTCATGTGTTTTACATGCAGATTTGAACCACTCTGTTCAATATTTGCCTTCAAGTTTAATTCAAAAAAATGGCATTTGCAAATTTATGATCAAATTGGAGATCATTCGAAGCTGTGTATGTGTTTCAGTGAGATTGAACAAGTAATCCTTAGTATGCATTGGTTTGTACAGCAGGAAATGAAATTGTACTTTTCCTGACGTGGCACACTTTTTGATACGAAATTGGATTTTTATAGGCTCAAATTGGAGATGTACACTGATCCTTTTGCAAACAGAGTAATTTGAATCTGCACACAAAACTAATTTTTTAGATAGTTTCTAAGCTGAATTGTCAAATACTACTAGATTCTGCTCAGATATAACAACTATAGCAGCAAAAGTATTAAAGTCCAGGGCAGCTAATATTTTTTATCATTCCACCTATCCAGAATCTTCATCAATCACCTCTGTCTAATGTCTTTCTACTTCTCCTTCCCCCCTTCACCATTACTTATGTTAAAGGAAATGTCCTTGAACTGAATACTCCAATATAACTTTTCCATCCACAGTAGCCCAAGATGAGAAATATTTGCATATTTTATTCAGTGCATCTCAAGTTCCACATTCCTGATCTTCTGCATGGAAACAGATCCAAGATAAACATATGTTTAAGAAAATGTTTTTCTGTGAACTCTGATATAAATTAATCACACTCAATACTCACACTTTCCAAATGTTCCAATTCAATTTTCAGTTTGACAAAAGTAAAATAAAAATTTAAATTATATAAAACTGTGGTCAGTTGTCAAGGAGGGACATAGTTTTATGGTTGACATATGTAGCTTCAACACATACAAGGCATTTGCATTTTCTTTGACTTACATATCAATTTATCTAATTTGTATTTTGCCCTGCAGATAACTTTTTGAAAGTTTGGATTTTGTTATGTCCAGGGAACCTCTTTCTGCAAATTATTTTTTTTAAAAAAACCAAGACTCAAATTCTGGATTTTTTTTTGGTTTATATGTATTAGTAAAATCCTGGGAAGCTGGCTGGAATAGGAAAAATAGTGTAAAAGAAGATTTGTTTGAGCTTGTTAGACAAGCAGTGTTGATATCTTTCAGATTGATGAAACTCAGAGAACTCATGTGTATGTGACCCAGAATTTATTCAGAGGGTTCTCTAATTATTGACATGTTGAATATGTTGGTGAAATATTAAGACCAGCATCCTAAATCCTAAAGCAACTGAATACAACTTTATTGTGAATTGTGTGATTAAATTTAAACCTAATATACAGAAATCAGACCAAAATGGGTGATATTTTAATAAACTTTCCCCCACATGTATTCTGCTTATTTGTAATTTTAAGCCATTGCTTTTTTNAGTTCTTGAGGATAATTATGAAGATAGCCCAACCCCAAACTGTCATCTTCTCTTAAGCTACGTATATGAGGGGGTGAATATTTGTCATAACTGGAAAAGGAATATTTCAGGCTGAAGGCTTGAAGCCAATTTGAGTGTTCAAAAACAAAATAGGATTTCAGAAAAGAGAGCCACATATGTTTAAATCAGTGTTTCAAATGTAATATTCAAAGCATCAGATCAATGATATCGCACACAGAGCTGCAGTGCTTTCTGTTTATTTTTCAAAGAGAAAAGAGAACAGAAAGAGGAAAGAAGTTTTGCATTTAAAAGGATAGAAAAAATGAAACAAGAGGAGAAAATTAATTACAATCTTGGTGTTTGCATATTAATTTTGTTAATCAACATTCCAGAACATAGCTGTTCTCCAGTCTTTGGGCATTGACCTCCAGAATATTTTGATTTGGATAACATAGAAATCTATTTTTATTTATGGGCTCTTTGTCTATCTGCCAGATCTCCAAACCTAATAGTAGCCATAGAAAGACTCAATATATTTATTCAGATAGGCTATAATAACAGATCCTGCAAGTCTGATTGTGCTTTATCTGATCTCATTCTTATACCCCAATGGATCATGAAGGAAACTGCTTAATTTATTTTTGAATACTGTACTATCTTGCCTTCACAACTTAATGTTTCAGCCTCCTTTGTTTATACAATGTTTCCTGCCTATTTTTTAAGGTCTTCTCCCAAACTCTGTTTAGCTACCATTAGAGACCAATATTAGATCAAATAGCATGGTCAGTACTGGGGATGGCTGTGTTAAAAAAATAAAATAAAATGGGGTCTTAGCTGTTTCATGGTGCACCTTTACAGTATTTGTCAACTGTTGTGCAGGCTATGTTTGAATATGAGTTAGTGCTATCCAAGGGAATTCTAAAGCTCAAAAGAAGTCTATGAGTTGATAACACTTGAGAGTTGGGAAACTTTTGAACACCGATTTAATGTTCCTCTATGATAGTGCTCAATTCAAATGAGTTTGAGCTCCAACTGATATATGAGCTGTATTTTAAAATACTCACAAAATCACTTGCACAAAACTAGAGTGAATTTTGACTAATGGAAAAACCCACTGACTTAGCCCTCTGACAAATGTTACTTTCTACCCTGATTTAATGCATTCCACATTAAGGAAAATAACCGGTAGATGTTTTCCTCTTGGTTCTGATGTTTGATGTGAAAGAGAGAAACAGAGGCAGAGGAATTTACTCATTCTTGTCATTGTCATGCCATGTACATCATAAATAAGGCAGCAACATTTGCCAGCATCATGCCTGTGGCAGGATAGGTAAGTATTGTCAGTGAGGAGAGCAAATGTTATGTTGGTATAATTTCTGTTGCTTAAGGGTTATTAGCTAACTCAGTCAATTTTTATTAATTTAAGGGAGTATCGCAATATTATTATCTTTAAAAAATAATTCTGATAAGAATTTAGAGAGAATGTTGAATTCTTGACATTTGCCTGCTTCTGTTTAAGCTACATTATTTTGTTTTTTTAAAAAGAAACAGCAGTTTTTAATATACAAAGATTATAAATTGATACTACTGTTATTTGCATAACACTAGAAAAATATGAAGAGGATGCGTATATCTAATTTTGTATATATTAATAGTAAGAACTGTATTCGTTCCAATGTTGAGAAAATGAAAACACTATGGGAAGAAGAGAGGATCAGGGGAAAAAAAATACTGGATTGTGTAGCATTGAACAGATTTATATTGAAGAAGTTAAGATGTAACATTGAGTAACAAATGTACCTGGACATCATGTTGTTTACTAAGAACTTATGACTTGCAATAATAGAAAATGAATAAAACAGACAGACAGAGAGAGAGAGAGAGAGAGAGAGAGAGAGGGAGGGAGGGAGGGAGGGAGGGAGGGAGGGAGAGAGAGGAGGGGGAGTGAAAGGAGGTGACTGCTTTTTTGGCAGAGTTAGTCAATTTCCTCCCAGGTTTCTTTTGTTACAATCTGAAAAAAAACCCAATAAAATATAAGTGTATCTTTTTAAAGCAATGCTCATCAGTCAGACTCATGAATTGCTTTAAAGGTCAAATTTACATGCTGAATGCCTTTGGGGTATAGTTGATTATTTCCTTCTTTTCTTCTTTTTTGCCTGAACTTGGAAATTGCCAATAGATCATTTAGGAACCAAGAACATTTGTAAATTACATTCTTAATTTGGGAATATAGTCAATTGTATCTAGTAAAGACAGATTCATTAAAGTCAAAGAGTTAAACGTATGTGCCAACATTGGCTGCTAGTTTTGAATAAATGCAAAGTTGGCATTACACTGTCTTGCATTTGCATTCGGAGAACAGGAAAAATATCTGGGCAAAAAAACCCTCTCCTAAGCAGACTTGGATTTTATAAACTAAACATTTGATGCCTAAATCTGTTATTTCCAAACCTTATTGTTGATACAGATAGTAATAAATGTGTGTGAAAAATACAATACAATACAAAACAAAAAGCCATTACTTTTTACACAAGACCTGGACATCGAAAATGATAATTACAATCACAGAGTTATAGACATGGAAGAGCCCATTTAAGTCATCAAGTGCAAGAGTCCTAATTAATGTATTCTTGACAGATTCCCTCTGCTCAAATGTGAGGTGAAGTCTTTGATAACTGGATTTGTAGTTCTATTGCTCTTACTGTTCAGGTTTCCCTAATATTCAAATGGAATTCTGCTTTTTTTATAGGAATGTGATCATTTTTTTTTTGTCTTTTTAATGTCTTTGACCCTGGAACCATAAAAAAAACAGATCTTAATCTGCTTCTCCATGACTCTGTTGAAAAACATTACCATGTCATCCATTTTTTTTCTTAAGGCTAATACATCCAATTCCTTTCATCTGTTGTCATAAACCTTAGAATAGTCACAACTTCAATTCACAAGCATTGGGAGTGTTTTCATGCTATTGTGTGGTGTTTGTTATGGACTGTCATCATCACCACCATTTAAGCCAGTAGTTTTACTTCTCAACTAGTTAGTAGGATTGTTAAAATGTAATACTAACTGATACTCTGCCCTGTTTCTTGAGTTGTGTTTTTTTAGTCTTTAGGGTATTTTTCTGAGCAGTACTGAAACTGGTTGAATTAAATACAGATTTCATTGTCTGTCTTCTTATCATCCTTTTTTCCCCATTGTTGGTTCTCTGAATCCTTGTAAAAAGAATTCACAATATTACATGAAGTGGATTTTTTACATTTTTTATTCTGTCTTCAAATAGTGTTGACTCCTGACAACTAACTGGACAAGTCCCTGCAGTTTTCTTGGCAAGATTTCAAAAGTGGTTTGCCATTGCCTCCTTTATAAGGCTGAGAGGGAGCGACTGGTCATAGGTTACCCAGGTGGCTTTGTGTCAAAGATGGGACTACAACTCGTGGCCTTCTGACTTTTAGTCTGGTTTCTTGACATACTTAGAAAAAGAATGGAATATTACTTCCAGCAATATGTGAATTATGTTTTTGACATGTATTTGTATAACATATTATAGAGATAATTCTTGACTTATGACCACAATTTGGACTGAAATTTTGGTTGCTAAGCAATGCAGTCATTTGATGAGTCATCACATGAGTGTACTCAATTTTATGGCAATACTGCAGTCCTTAAGCAAATCACCATAACTGGTAAGCCAATCACATTCATTAATAGAATCACTATTATTCTTTACAAAATTGTTAAGTGAATCCAGCTTCTCCCATTGACTTTTCTTGTTGGAAGGTAGCTGAGAAGGTCACAAATAGTGATCATGAGACAACAATCGCAAATTAGAACTGGTGGCTAAGCATCTAAATTGCGACCATGTGATCATGGTGGTGGTGTGACAGTGGTAATCTGAGGATAGATCCTAACTTTTTCTGAGACCGTTCTAATTTTGAATTAAATACATAAACCACCCCTATCATCTCGCAGACTCTGCTTAGTTTGTCTCCCAATACAAGTCCAATAACCTTTTTGCATATAATATATACACCTTATATCTCATGCTCCTTCATTTTATTTCTGTTTTAGATTAAAATACTTTATTTCTTTTAAATTTAAAGTTATTTCTTTTAAATTTCATTCTGTTATTTTCTATATATTCTTTCCATATATCAGTATCATTTTGTGTTCATGAGCACTTGTGTCTTATGTTGCCACTGAATTCTGTTAGCAATTTTGCATACAAATTTCAGTTCCTAATTACACTTAGTTTTGTTAGCATAATTTAAGTGAAGAAGCCAAATCCAGCTTGTGACAGAAGTAAACAATGCAAGATCTTCCAAGTTCTTAAGTAAAAATATCAAGCCAAGATATTGCAAAGTCTCAAGTAAAAACACCAAATAATTGAAATGTCTAAAAATTTCAGTGAATCATTATAATCTATGAAATTTTCATAATTTCCCAAGATTCTATTTTTTAAATTTAATTTCTAATTGGCATGTTGGGTGTGAAAGGGCAAAGAAAGCCTTGGAACTTATAGATAGTATGTTTTTAATTTCTATAAAGTTACAGCTTGCTTTGATTTAATCCTGGTTCAGAGAATACTTTCAAGTCCAATTAAAAATGCATCACTGGAAAAAAAATAATTGATAACTACAACATATCTGTATTCAGAGAAGAGGTAACATTCTTTATTTTAATTGTTTGGGTTCCAGTTTTGACTTTCTGTTTGGAGGAGATCGCTTTTTGTAGGTCACCTTTAGCAATTTTGTTCTCTATGCTGCCAAAATCAGAATGATTTCCAGAACTATCAGTTTCTCAGACAAGGTGTATTCAAGTGTCTCTTAAGGTCCATTTTGTATTAACAAGAACAGTCGGAAATGATTACTTCTTCACCATATCCAATTTTTCTGCTTTCTTCAGAAGTAGCAGTGAAACATGCTATGAATATAAAAGTTGGTGAATTATCTGTAAAACTAGTTGATATACAAAACCAGATATTTAAAGGTCACAGGATTCTAAATATTACAACACAAAAGAGGCTTGGAAAACACTGTAAGAAGAATAGTTTAGTATTAAGTTAAACTCACAAGTAAGTTATGAATTATGAGTAATTCATCAGAAAGATACAGTATGCATTGTTTCATATAGCTGCATATACTTTATTATGGAAATAAATAGCAAGAGATGGCCACTTCTCAAGTTTCTATGTTTCAACTGTATGTAGATCCTATTTTCCAGTTGGTGTCTCTAAATACGTTGGTCTTCAAATCTGATTACCCTCAAACCAATAACAATAAAACAAGTCCTTAAGAGCTCTAAATTAGATTGGAAAAATAATTCTCCCTGGCATGGCATCCTTTGGATACATTTCTTTCTTTCTTTCTTTTCCAAATTGGGCAGTAAATAGTATAAAACAGATTTTATACTATTGAAGCTGAAATAACTGTTATGAAATAGAACATTTTAAAAAATGGAGGTTATTTACTATAATCTTCAGAATTCTCTCCTTAGGACTGACATTTTCAATTCCTAAATCTGCAATTTCTTTTGGCATTGTTGTTGGTGTATAATAGATGACAAGAATATACTTGCAAACTGCTATCAATATCCATGTATATTAGATAAATACCATAAGTAAGGACACAACAATGTTCCATAACACTTCCAATATGATATTATATGTTTCTTACCTTTGGCTTATTACTTTAAAAATGATGATGCAGAGAGGAAAGGAAAATGGATAATAGATAATAGAAAGAAAGCATTACTTGTAATGTGTCTATTCAAAAGCATACACTTCATTGTTTTGTATTTGTTAAAGAGATAGGAGGAATCCTTGTAACTTCATAGGAGTGATGCAGATAATCATTTGTACAGCAAGGACTAAAAAGTTTGAAAAAAGACTCTTTGAATTTTTGAAACTTAAAAAACATTGCAATTTAGGTCTTTCTGTCTCATAGACAAGCATCTTAACTTTACTTAGATCCACTTGTGTAAGGAACCTGAAGGCCTCCTAATGTTATTTTTTCATAAGTTTCAACAAGAGATAAAATATAAGGAAACAGAAAAAGTGATTAGAAAAATATCTTCAGAAAAAGAGTAAAATTAGAAATGCAGAAAAAAACCCTTCAGACTTTCTTTGGTACATATACAAATATAAAATATATTAAGGGTGTTGCTGCTTAAGGGTGTTCTGGGAAATGATTGACAGAGCTGAACCCGTGTCCAGCTCCATCGTTAAGCTCCCCCTGCAATTTGACATCAATACGCAGTTTTGTTCTTCAATGGCCGGTGGGCCCCTGTTCTCAAAACGCTCCTGCGGGACATGCAGAAACCCACTCTATTTTGGCTGGGGACCCTGATACCTTTCTGAGGCAATTATTCCAATGGACAGTCTTTCTTGCAACCCAAACGGATGGGAGCTATGTGGCCTTGCCGGCCACACGCCCGGCAAGTAGCTGAGCAAAAACGGCAGTCGAAGCGCTTGTGGAGGCCTCCACATCTGAAACATCGAGGGAATAGAACTGCCTTGTCAGACCCCTTGTCAGCTCGCTCTTGGGGCCTTCTCTCTGCTGGCTGCTGCAGATGGTCGATCTCATTTTCGGAATCCAGTTCGGATACCTCTCGAGCAACCTCTTGATGGACTGAGCCCAAACTCGTAGGGTTCTTGGAAAGCCGCAAGGCCTTAACAGCTCCTCCTGCTGCTTTGTCGGCCGTGACCTCCCTTAGCGCATCTTGAAAGGAAACGTCTTCCTTTGCAAAAACCTTTTCCTGCAGTTCTCGGCTCCTCAAGCCACAAACTAGCCGATCTCGTAGCCATTCTTCTAAGTCTTTAAACTCACAGGGCCTTGCAGCTTGACGCAGAGCAGCAATAAAGTCCGCAGCAGACTCTCCTGGATATTGGTCCCGCTGTTCAAATGCATGACGCCATGCAATCACCGATAGCTTCGGTTCAAAATGTTCCTTTAACATTTTCTTCAGCTCTGTATAAGCGATGGATTCCAACGGTGCTGGGGCAACCAGATTTTCAGCAATATCAAATGTCTCTTGCCTACAGACACACAGTAATGTTGCAGCTTTGAGCCCGTCCTTCCAAACTTGCTTTACCCTAAAGTATTTTCTACTCTGGCAATGTATGAGCTCCAACGTTCAGGGTGCGCTGTATCAAATTCGGACTGAAGCCCTATCTTAGCCATCATTTCTTCTTGGCAGTCTCGTTCAACACCTCATGCTGCTCAGGCTTGCGAAGGGATTCCAGGATGAATCTTGCCGAGCTCTCCTCCAGCGTCTTCATACTGGCAGGCAAAGTCGTACAAGTTGGAATGCTGAACTTCCAAGCACTTCGGCCTCCCGTGGTGAGTCAGCCTAATATTCTTTTGTTGTTTTCTTGCAGCATGATCCCACCCTCGTCGCCAATGTTCTGTGCATTGGTAAGACATTGAGACAAGGCAGGAGTAACAACAGTTGCTTCTTTATTCAAGCTTCAACAGAACAACACAAAATGGCGCAGATCCCTTTTATACCCTTTTGCAGGGAACAGCGTCAGCCAATAAATGCAACGTATTTTCCCGCTTTGCGCATGTGCAATAGGCTGGAGACAGCCTGTCTGGCCCTGGCAGCCACATGGTCTGCCCAGGTCTCTCTGCAGCTTCCTGCACCTGCTCTGTCAATCACAGGCTACAGTTTCCATGTAGGTGATGTTATTGACTTATAAATCAGAGCAGCATCAGTCAGCAGAGGCAATGATGAAGGTTGCTGGGAGAAATAATTCACCCATACCTGGAAAGCTATGGCTTCATCCCTGCCTTTCTTTCTGGATTTACAATGTGTGATTTTAGTCCTTCAATCATAAAACATTTTGTGGAGCTAAGCCATAGAATTTACATCTGTTGTCACCTTTGAGTTAAGTTTATCTCTGGGACACCTACACAGATGCATCTGTACATTTGTACATCCATTCTGCAAAAGTGATTTGCTCTTGTCTTCTTCCAGGATTTTTATTCATTAATTTATTTATTGGGTTCCTAGTTTTTTATATAAGCCTGGACTTTCCAGATAGTATTGCATCCAAATATTAACCAAGGCCAAGTGTACTTAGCTTTTTTATATCAGGGATTGTGCTATAAATATTTCTACAGAACAAATGTTAGAACATTATTTGTCAAGCATGCTTTCCATTCTAAATTATACATTTTGGCACTAATTTTAAAGGATATTTATTGCTACATTTTCCAGGAGAGAATATTGAGTAAATGTTTCAGGCTGGTCATGTGAATAATGAACACTACCTCAGCTTCGTTCTAAGATACTTTCATGTGCTATGCCCCCATGTGCAGGTAATCTATGATTTACAGCCATTTGTTTACCAACCATTTAAAATTACAATGGTACTGAAAAAAATGACTTATGATTGGTCCTCACAATTACAACCATTGCAGCAATTCCATAGTCATGTGATTAAAATTCAGGCACTTGGCACTTGGTGTGTATTTATAACAGTTGTAGAATCTCAGGATCATGCCATTTGTGACCTTCCCAGATGGCTTTGAGTAGCATAGTCAAATTTGCTTAACAACTGCATGATTCACTTAACAATCATTGGAAAAAAAGTTGTAAAATTGGGTGCTACTCATTTAACAACCACCTCACTTAGCACAGAAATTTTGGTCCTAATTATGGTTTTAAGTTTCGTTCAATACATACTATAGCTCTGTAACTACAAGTTCCTAATTTTGGTATAGTAAGGAATAATTTTGTATTTAGTAGCCCACTTACTTTTTAATGAAATCACATTTTTTAGGAACTTAACAAATGTGTGACTATCTTCAAATCAAAAGAATACAGTATTGTTTTAAAATCTAAAATGAATGACGCACTCACACTGCTTGCAGTGGCAATGCAGATGTTATTGTGAAGACATATTTTGAATTCTCCTTCATATTAAGAAAAATCTAGAAGTTTAGAGCTCATTCTGAAATAGCCTGCTTTTTTTTCACTCTTGCCTGCTGAACAAAGGAGAAAGAGAGGAAGGAGATATCTGCAGAGCTTCAAACCTTTTCCCACTGTGAAAGTCTCAGATCTTTGACTCCCAACCCAGAGTCAGATGCCAGCCAGTCAAGGTCAGGTCTTGCAGTGTCCTGAGTATAGCAAGTCTTGCAGTGTCCTGAGTATAGCAGGTATCAGGTTTTAATAAAAACTATGGAGTTGGTATTAGTCGGGAGCTTCTGCAACAGAACCTAGCATTGGGTACTGTTGAAAAATTGGCCACTCTTGAGATATCTCTGCAGTTGTTATTAAGGAGCTTCTGATAAGTGATTTGGGTATTACCTTTCTTGATATGTATACTTTTTATGTTATGCTTTTCTGTTTGCTTGAACTAATAATAAAGTTTAAAATCCCTTTATTTACTGATTTACCTATTGTCTCTGGATTCCAAAGAACCAGTTGCCTGGGCACCTGATCATTGCACACTGACATTTGGCAAAACACTGCTTTGCATCATTTTATGGCTTCCAGAAGTTCCAAGACATTCCTGTTCAAACCCCTTGGTTCTTTGAGGGAATATTTCATGATTGGGGAGCTTAAACCTTGGCTTGCTCTGGAGGTTGATAAGTACCTATGTGATGGTGAGGTTTACATATTAAGTGGCCTGCATAAATTTTAATCTGTTTTGCTATTGGTATAGATCTGCTTTTTTGCAGATGATTCCTATGTATGGTTCTTATCAGTCATAGAGTAAGAGACATCTAAACTTACTAAATACTGTAGCAGCACCTCCTGCCTCTTTGAGTCATTTCCTTTCAATCTGTCTTGTTTTTATTTTCCTGAGTCTATTAAAAGCCAAGTGGTGCTACAAATTCCATTGATTCCTCTCAAGATTTATTCTCTAGAATCACTAAAATAGGCATGAATTTACTTGACTTTGTATTTCAGCTTTTCTCCACTCCTTATTCCTACTCTGTTGCTTTTACCTAACCCTTTCAACTCATGTGGTTATATGAAGGGACAATGAAGATCTGATGATCTCCATACACTAGAATTTGTAGTGTAGCTTTGAAATCTCTTACCATTAGCCTTACTGGCTGGCAGTGTTGGGAGCTAAGGTCCAAAATATTTATTTGGCACCCAGTGATATAAACTTGCTCTAAATGACTCTTTTGTATTCAACTGTCTCCTCAACAGCCAAAGCAGATTATACAAACAATTTAAATGGTGTGAACAACCAGATTCCAAGCTTGGAGGCAAATGAACATTTGGTATAGTTCCTGCTGAAAAGACTGTTTTTCGATAAAATTATGTGGAAAAAACAAAGGCATAGGATCATTGCACAACATGTGTTTTTCCAATGCTATGTAACTGTAAGAACACCTGTGCTGAAGAACTTTTTGCTGATCTATTCAGAGAGGATTTAATAGTCCTTAAAAATCTATCATTTCTTAACTGTAATGGGCTGATGCTGTTTGCACATTAAGCTGGATGAGCCATGATACGTGCAGACAGAAGAAGCAGCCTTAAAGACTTATTTGCCAGTCAAATGATCTGTCTGGAACTTTGAACAATGTGCTTACTCAAACACTCCTAATGGCTCTGCTAATTAATGAACTGAGTATTATCGAATGCTTCTTGATCTTTGATGTTGAGAGTGGATCTGACTTACATTATATCATGCTAAGGGGGATTGATATTGACAGGAAAAAAAAACATTCAGCATGGCAAAATTATAATCACTGTTCAGTTTAAGGCAGTTTTGCCTAATCGGTGCCCCTTAGGTGTTGTAGACTATGAAAGTTTTGAATAGTGTGTCTTTATTTGCTGGCAGTGCTAGTATAATACTGTTTTAATGGGCCAGGCTCTTTATACTTCAGCTGCATGAAAAGCAGTATTACAACAAGCAATTTTAAAAAACCCAAGTTCCAAATCTTTAACTGACATTCCAAAATAATTAGAAAGAGTTTTTATGGGAATTATTGGAAAGAGAAATGTATTAGTATAGTATGATTGAGTTGACTGGATGATTGAGTCTTCATTGACTCAATAAAGTATAGTATGTTCTCCTATGTGCTTGTAATATACAAGTCCAAAAGGAATATAATAGCTAGTCAGAAATGGAGGAAGGATTGCTACAACATAAATAAAGAACTTTTTTCAAGGTTACAAATCAAATCAAATCCAAATGTCTAGTTTTTGGAAGACAAGGTAAAGCATTCTAAATGAGTAGAGTATATATTCCACAGTTGCAGTTATAGATCTTAACAGAGAAGTTTTTATACAGTGTAGAGAAAGAGGTAGAATTTTTTTTTTTTAATAAAATTTTATTATTTTCAACATAGAAAAAAAACATCACAGATATTTCACAATGCTATATGGAAGAAAAAAACCCCACCCCCCACCCCCCCACCCCGGACTTCCCAAACCGAATCCCAGGATAATATTCAGATATAAGCAAACAAATATTAAAATCTCTAACTCCACAAAATATATTAGTCTACATGAGTAGGTAAAATATATTAAAAAATAAGAAAAACAAGTTTACTGAAAACCTAAATTATATTCCACCACTCTGTGCTTC
>NW_015386622.1:38061-40746 GCF_001527695.2 Protobothrops mucrosquamatus | reverse complement strand
GACTCGGGAACTCAACTCCTACCCCGGGCAGCTCACCTATCCCCTTATGCCCAGGGGAAAGGTATCAAGCCGTTTGACAGCTGATGCTAGCTGTCAAAACGGCTTTTACGCTGAAACAGGCGGGAGGCAGCAACAGCTGCGTCCGACGAGGTCGCCTGCCACCGGAAGTCCAAAGAGGTAGAATTTTATTATTGGCTTTGGACAGCTGGATACAATATTAACATTAATTGCTTTTTACCATATGCTTGGGATTAGTCAGTATTGTTCTTCCAGCAGCAAAATAGATAATTCTGGGAGACTACACTCTGTCTCATTCTTGACTCTCAACTTTCCTCTGAGTGAACTGAAGAAAATTGGGGGGGCTCTCTATATAAATTCAGGATATGCAGAGAATACAGAGAAAAGGATAGCGAAGAGATAACTCCCAGCCCTCAAACTGAGAGCCACTTGCAAACTGTTGTACTTATTGTACAAAGCCTACAACATATGGGGAAAGCCCCTTCTTTTCTTCAGGAGATACCTAAGGCTATAGGCAGAAAAATACTGCAAACATCTCTCCCCCCTGCAAAAAATAAAATAAAAATCTGGAAATCATAGTACACTTTGGAAAGACATGCATTTGGATGTAAGTGCCTGCATCTTTATTTTCCATTTGGAAGGAACATCCTGCAATATATCGCTATGTCTTTCAGCTTATGGATTTCAACAGGAGGAAGAGGGAGGATCAGTAGGCTAGGCTTATTGTCCAATGGGGATGGCTAGCAGACCCACCAAGCTAAGGAACAACAACAGTTGGCTAAATAAATTGTAATTTCTAATTTTAATTCAGATGCTCATTCTGAAATTAATACTCAAGAGTTATTTTAAAAAGTATTATGTTTAGATTGCTTTGTACACCAATTTCTGTCATGAATGAATGATAGATAACCTCATTTGTTCAGCTACCATGAAACTAATCCAACCATTTCACTAGAGTTTGGCAGGGCAATTGCTGCAAAATGATGATTGCAGTTCTCATCCCATTTTGAGATAAGAGTCAAATAACTGTGCTCTAAATTTTAAAATAGGCATATAGAAGGGGGAATGAAGCAGTTCCACCCTTATGCTTGATGCAATGTCACCCATCCAAATACTTAACTAAATAAACGAATACAGTATTATACTCTCTATCAAGGATAGTTATCAGGTGCCATGACTGGAATGAGAGCACTTGTAGTTCAATATATCTTGAGAACTGGGAAAAGCTAATATTGATAATTCTAAAATTTATTATATACTTGCATTATTTATCAGGCAGTTTTAGTAGTGCACATTTAAGTGACTGATACACATTGTAAAATAGCCTATTTGCAGTTTACATAAATAACTTAAATATGTGATGTCAATAGCCAGGAAAATACAAATAAACGAGGAAATAACAGACGTTTTATACATCTCTAATTGTGTACTGATTTTATTTCACAAGCTAGATGCTGAAGTCAGTGAGCCATTTAAACATGCAGAGTAAAGCCTAGTTCACCCCAAGAGAATTCAGAATGCAAGCAGAAAATCACATATTTAAATGCTGCTCCTTATCAAATATTCCCAGCATGTTCAGAGTTTGCAAAATGAAAATTGTTCATATAGCCTTCCTTATTCTTTCCCTGCCTATCCTTTGTAATTTAGAATAATCCATAGAGTGATCTTTGGAAGGTCAGGAATAGCAAAAGAAATCTGTTGCTTTATTCTCAGTCCTGCTGGCTCATTTTGGTCAGCTCAGAAGATGAAGCAAGACTGGGCTTTTTGGCACTTAAAAATTGCATTTAAAAATATTTGCCTCTCCCAGTGGGAATAAGAGAACGGAATTTTTTTGTCCAGAAGTGGTGTTTTGGAGTGGGGGACATAGCCTGGATAGGGCTCACACTTCTGAGAATGCTAGCAGCTTTGGATCTATCTGGAACTAAACTTTTGCTACTAACGTGACCTCTTTACATGGACAGAGGTTTCCAATGGGCTTGTATTAATTTTCTCTTGATTACAAATAGATTCTTATGTTTCAATTTCTTGAAGCATGGAACTGTCTGAAGGCCATCTAGCCTCGCAGAAAGTTCAAAATATATACAGGTAGTCCTCATTTAGTGACCACAGTTGAGACAGCAACTTGGTTGTTTAATGAAATGGTCACTAAGTGAAACTGCAATTGTGCTTATGATCTTACTGCAGCTTTCCTTTGCTTTACATGCCTGCTAAAGTCATGAATGCAATGTCTGGTCATAAAATTAGTTCTTCATTACCATCCGGCAAATGGTCACCAAACAAGGAAGTTGCTAAACAAGGACTATTTGTACAATCAAAGCTAAGAAGAACTTATTTTATCAATGGCTGGAGAAACAAACAAGGGATTAGGAATTTAATTTTTTTTTCCCAAAGAAATTTTATTATTTTTCATCATAAAAAACAATCATAAACATAGATAAACACAAAAAACAAATAAAATCCCCCCCCCTGGACTTCCCAAACCAAATCCCAGGATAATATTCATATATAAATAAACAATTACTAATATCTCTAACTCCACTAAATGTCTTAATCTACATGAAAAGATAGAAAGAGTAAACAAAATAAAAGAATCTAAAAACCTAAGTTATATTCTACCACTCTATGCTTCTTTTGAATATAAACAATCCATCTTCTCCATATTGATAG
>NW_015386622.1:0-36299 GCF_001527695.2 Protobothrops mucrosquamatus | reverse complement strand
ATTCAGCAGAGAAATAGGTCTGTAATCCTTAAGTTCCAAAACCTCCTTCTCATCCTTCGGTATCAAAGATATAAAAGCTCTTGTCCAAGACTGTGGTATTTGTTCTCCCAACATAATTCTATTAAATAATATTTTTAGGGGTTGAATCATTTCAGCTGACAATGATTTATAATAAATTGCTGTCAAACCATCTGTACCAAGGGCTTTAATTTGTATTAGGAATTTAATTTGTACCAGGAATTTAATTTGTATTAGTGAATGAAAAACTCAGATAACACATTTGTTGAATAAGTACTTTTCAATTGTATTTTTAAAAAATCAATAAAAATAAAAAAGAACTTACAGCAGAAGTCCCACATAGAACATTATGAGGTTGGGGTTGTTGATATACAAAGCGTGCATATGTGTTTATGTGCGGGGATGGGGGGGTGTGGCATGCCAGAAACTGGGCCACGCAAACAAATGAAGCCCCATCCACAGAATGGAGACAGCATGTAAAACTATGCTCCCTCCAGTCTGCATAAAAATCTGTCTCCACGGAATTGGTCCCTTGTGCCCAAAAGCTTGGGGGCCACTGCTCTATCCAATGCCAGCAGAACATGAAGGAGGAGGAACTGCAACACTTGGCCTAAGAAAGTTTTTTGCCCTTTAGAGGTGGATAATTTTAAGGTTGATTGTGTCTTCAAGTACTACTCCGGACCTCCAGAATTTTATCTGTTTCTATTGGTAAAAGATTTAAGGCCTATATTCCCACTAAAACAATAAACACATAAGAACAATCCCTAAAATAATCTTAATATAGTTTCAACCTTTAAAATCATAGAGAAACCAAAAAAGGAAAAAAGAAATCCACGTCCTTTCAGAATACATGACACAGCTCTAGTACAGTCCAGTATGCACTTATCCTTCACATAAATATAAATGGGGCCTTTGAGAGTCAGAGGTCACCCATCTCTGCTTTGCAGAATTGCTCAATCACTCAATCAATTAGCCTAGACATTACTTCAGCTTGACTGCTTTAACTGACATTAGAAATGTTCAGAAAAGGACCTACTGAGAAGGAGGATATCAAAGAGCCTTTTTCAACAGCCATCTTTAGTATATGCCCCTTCAGAATGAAAGTTTGCGGATGAAAAATATGGAGATTAGAAATAAATCTTGCGGAATGCAAACTTAGAGCATTCTCTGGTATTTAGAGGAAGCAAAAGAAACTGTGTGAAGTGTGAAACTGGAATTTCTTTTCATGTATAGTGACTATGTCATATCCAATTTTGCTACAGGTTCATAAAAATCTTATCCTGAAAAGAGAAAGTATCCCTGTGGGAAATAATAAAACACACCCTTGACAATGGAATCATTGCTGTAAGTTTGAGAAGAACTAAATGCTCAAATGTTCATTTCTTTTTCCTACCCTTCTGTAACTGAATAACTGTTGTTATTTAGTCGGAAGACTTGTGGCATCTCTCTGAAGATCTGAATAAGGTGCTTACCAATACGTCAAGTGCTAACATTGGAACTCTGAACTAAAAGGAAATCTGGGCATATGCATTTTATATTCTTGATCAGTTTGTTTCCTGTTTTAATGTGATTACTTCATTTGGCAAAACTAATGGAAACCAACCAACCAATCATTTTCCTTAATTCCTTTAATAATAATTTGTCTGAGAGATCAATACATTCTTGTATCCCATGTCCAGTGAAGTTGTTATTGCTAAATTTTATTATATATGTTTATCTCACTTCTCACCTCTTTGTGTCATTCCTATATCTCCCATCCTGCTCATTTTCAGCAAGGAGGCCTTAAGGACTTTTGTTTTATCTGAGCCCAATGATATCAGAGCTGCAAGAACAGCTTTATTATTTGAAATGTGGGCTTTGGGCATTTCCTTCACTGTTCTCCCGCTGGTCATTTTTGACAATACCATCTCCTCTGGAATTTTATTAATCCAACTCTCATTTTTGCCCTTTCTCCAGATGGTTACCTGACTTCACCAGTAAAAACAAGAGAAAAATGATCCAATAAACAAACCATATCCTAATAAGTAAAATATCTGAGTTCTGATATGTCAACAAGAGATTGTATTTAATTCATGTCTTACGGATGACTCAGATTGGATATAACACACAATATCAGTTTCTTTCAATAAGGATGTTCATGAACATTTTATTCAGAGGTCTTTTTAATGTGCTAAGCTAGCATTAAACATGCTGACCATTATCTGGCCAAATCTGGAAAGCTAAACAGTGTTAGACTATTAATTTTAGATAGAAAGCAAGCACGGAATAGTAGGGATGCAAGCTAGATGGTGAGGTTAAAACAGATGGGTGGCCATGAAAGTGTGTTAAACCCTGCTCTGCTGCCAGATAGAAAATCTTTGAGAGGCTACCTCTCTTCCCCCATACACACATGTTACAGAGAAAAACAATGCAAAAATACTTTGGAGTTACCAGAAGACAAGTTCAACTCATGTGATACTTTATTAATGTAGTCCAATGTTTTTCTAACTTCCAACTCTGAGATCTGTGGACACATTGTTATGTGATTTGAGTTCATTAGTAGACTGAAGAATAATGTTTTGTTCTGTTCCAAGAGCTCCTACAGAATTTCATTCACTACATCTTATTGCTTTTACAGGTATCCCCAACTATTTGGACTACATAAAAGCTACTTTGACCCAGTTCTGATGGTTGCTCCTACCCAGTGGCCACTTGACCATATTTTGGGTACTTGGCAACTGACCTGAATTATGGATGTTTGCAGCATCCCATGGTCCCATGACCACAATTTATGAGTTTTTGATGGAAACCATATTTATTTCTGGTTTCTGGCCAAAAACAGCCTATAGTGAACAATGATAAACTTAATGGCCTTGGCATTTGCCTATTGACCTAACTGCCAAATTCACTTTAAAATCAATGCATTTGCTTTATATCTTCTGCATTTACTTAATAATTATTGCAACAAAAAATCGTAAAATCGGATTGGTCTCCTGTACAACTGCCATGACTTATGACCCTGATTGCCAGGCTCAATTATAGTTGTAAGTCAAGGAGTACCTGTAAATTAGCATTCACTTTAATATTAATCTGTTCATCATGACATATAAGTATTCCTACCGATATTCCTATTAGAAGTCTTCCCTGAAGAAAGTAGAAAATCAATTTTGTTAGATGTTTGAATAGATGGCAGAGGATGGGAATTAAAGTTTATATTTTGTCTTCTGAAATCTCTCAGATTTTTTTCCCTTCAATAATTTGGCAGGATAGTGATGATCATATAATTGCCAAGGTCTATAAAACGTTATTAAAATTGAACTTGGAAAATGAACATGTAAAACACTGTATGATCCGTAAGCAAGGAATTTGGGGTATAATGTGATGTTTGAACAATGGGAGAATATGTGGATAAAAGATTTAAAATTCATATTAAATTATAACCTAAAAGAAAATTTCTATAAAATGATGTATCGCTGGTATTTAACACCATATAAGTTATCTAGAATGTATAAAGGTATTTCAAATGAATGTTGGAAATATAAATGTAAAGAAGGGACTTTTTATCATTTATGACAGACATGTGATAAATCAAAGAAATATTGGCATAGGATTCATATATTAATGGAGAAAATTATTAAAGTGAACATAAAGATTAAACCAGAAACTTTCCTTCTGGGCCTAATGGAAAGAGAACTGAAAAAAATTTGGAACTCTGATTTTATATATGGTGATTGCAGCAAGACTGCTCTATGCACAAAAATGGAAGGATGCCTCGATTCCTACCATGGACGAATGGTTACAAAAGCTGATGGAATCAGCAGAGATGGCCAAATTGACTGTGCTGATAAAAGAAAAGAACATAAGTATTTTTGTTTCTACTTGGAAACCGCTTCTGGACTTTGTGCTTGAGGTGGGAAAAAAATATTTCATGATTTTGGGTTTTACCGATTAGGCTGATTTGTCGAGACAGAAATGGCTAGTGCATACTACTATAGAAATGTAAAAAGTTGAGATTTGATTTTAATGTCTGATTTTACTGCAACAGAGAGAGTCAGAAGTCAATGCCTTTTGTTTCTTCCCCCCTCTTCTTCACACCTTTTTTATGTTCCCCTTTCCTACTGTTGTTCCCTACTATTTGCTTTTGTATTTTCGCATTTTATGTTATAAATGAATAAAACTTAATTAAAAAAATAATTTGGCAGGATAAACATTTATTTAGAAATTTACATCAAAGGCTAAACATTAGTAGTACAAACTGAACGTTTTTGCAGGTTGGTGTCATTTATACAGCTCTTGCCATGCTGCTTAATTCATAAAACACATTAATTTATTTTATATGATTTTTCTAAAACCTGCATTAAAAACACAAATGTGATAGCTGAGATAAAACACTAGTGACTTTTTAAACTTAGAAAGTTATTTCCAACTCAGTTACCTTTAAAAAAACCACAGCAACTGGATGAGTAGGAGATTATTATTCTGACAGGTTTATTTTTATAGTCAGTGTTTAAAAACCATTTTCACTTTCATTACAGACTAGGTATTTAAAATTTATGGACAATGCTTGCAACAGGGTGTAATTGCTCACTGCCATTCATTTTTCTTTCTTTTATACTGAATATAAATCCCTAGGTCAAACTATCTTCAGGGAACTGTTCTGAAACTGATTGAAGATATTAAAGGTTTCACTTGGTGCTGCTTTTTGTTTCTACCTTAAAATGCTCTCCTTGTTCTTGTTCCATAGACTGATCAAACACAATCCTTTATTACTCCTATGAGAATGTCACTTGGGATTTAACACATTTGGATACATTTCACAAAGCTGAGTCCATGGATCACCAACCACTATGTAAATAGTATGCAGAATGAAAAATAGAGGATGTATGATTAAAATGGGGGGACTAAAATCTAAATAATCCCTAAATTATGCAGAAATGAAATTAAAAATGGAATAAGCCCCCACTTTATAATTACACTTACAGGTATGGTGATTTGGCTCTATTATAAACTTATTACAGATAGTCCTCGACTTATGAATAGTCATTTAATGACCATTCACAATGGACCATTTACAATGGATTTCAAAAGTCTACTTACAACACATCCTCCAAGTTATAACTGCTGCCTCATCCCACAGTCACATGATTACATTTCAGGCACTTGATAACTGGCTTGCATTTACAACTGGTTGCAACATTCTTGGGTCATGTGACCATGATTTGCAATATTTTTTTGCTATTTTTGAGTAGAAATGGCATAATTATAGCAAAGTAGAAAACAGCAAAAAATGCCCATTGGATATGCTGGATCCACTTAACCACCACACGGTTTGCTTAACACCCATGGTATTTTGCTTCATCTTAAAAGCTGTTATAAAATCAAATCTGGTATCTGGATTTATGACCAAAAGAACTTAAGGCAGAAATCCCATGTCCCATTTGTGGTCATAAGTTAAAGACTACCTGTAGCTAAAGCTTAAACATCCAGTTTGGTGTAGTGGCATAGAGTATCAGGCTAGAATCCTGGATACTGTGTTCCACCTTAGTTCCATATTAGATATGAAGCCAGCTGGGTGACCTTGGGTGAGTCACTGTCTCCCAGCCCTCAGAAGCAAGCAAGCTTTAATCACTTCTGGAATCTTGCTGAAAGAAATGCAGAGATTTGCCAGGAGTCAAGATTGAGTCAAAATGGGGGGGGGGGGGGGAGGAGGGGGGGAAGTTAAATCTGTAGTATTTCTACATGAAGTACTTGTGCTGAGTATGAATAGTTCTTTTGCTGTTTTTGGTAACAATAATAATCTCAAATGTACCAATCCATATTCCACATTTTTTGATTGCCATATTGTTTAGGCTTGGCTTTCAGGGAATGTAACATAATGAAACATAACAATAAAACTCCTTCATTGTAATTATGCAAACATTCTAGTATACCCATACAATTAATGTAAAAACTGATTGTAAAAAAAAGAAGCAGCTGTGAGTAAAAAATTAACAGTCTAATGTAGGCTAAATCGCCAATTTAAAGTTATTGATGAGGAAATAGAAGAAAGATTTATAGGGAGTGCATTGGCAGAGTTGACATTTGGCTGAGATAAATGGAGATGAAATAAAGAAACATATTGATCGGTTGTAATCTTAAAATAAGCTCACACCATGGAGCAAGAAGATGCTAGAAATCAGGTACAAAACCTTATATTTTGGGAGATAGCTTTGATTTATATGCTGAACAGGTTTATTTAGATCTTTGTACTAGTTGTTTTTTCATTAAATTCTACCTCAATTAAAGTCCCACATAGTCCTATTTCTAGAAAGTATAGCAAGAATCATAATATTTCTGGCCATAACACTACCATGCAATTTACTATATATAGTTTTAGGAACCTAAAATATTTTATGAAGTTTTGTTAAATTTCCTGGGGCCAATTTATTTGACCGACTGCCTCTCCCCAATTACATCCATCCATCCACCCCAGCAGGACCAGTAGGAAGGACATGTTGCTCTTTCCAACAACCAAGGAGCTTTGTTTGGGTGGGGCCCAAAATGAGACCATTTTCTGCCATGGCACCTTTCCTTTGGTACATCATTCCTCTTGACGTGAGTTTGGTCCCAACTCTGTTGGCCTTCTGGAAACCCCTCCAAATTTGGCTTTGCCCAAAATGAAAGGACATTTTACCATGTTTGGTGGACATGGAAAAAAGCTAAAAAATGTTGGTTAGAAATGCACACAGTAATTCAGAAGATTTTAAAGATTGAAGTACAATTGAAATCATAGGTTTTTCTTTTGGGATAGGCAACTAGAAAAAATCCATGATACTTTGACAACTGTGGCAAGATTATTATATGCACAAAAAGGGAATGGTTTGGCAATACCTACAGTGAAGAAATGGTTGAAGGTTATAGAACTTGCAGACATGGCTAAATTACTTTGATTAGAGAGAAGATAATACCTATATTTATACCTCAGTCAAAACACCTTATAGACTTTTTTCATAAAACAGAAAGCTGAATTTATGAATTGTATTTTTGTTAATTATAAAAAATGGATAATAGAAAAAAGTGAGCATTTTTTAAATCATAGAATAAAGAATAACTTTGTGTATATACTTCTGTTTGCTGCAAAAGAAACTGGAGGCTTCTTTCTTTCTGCACTTTTTTTCTTTCTCATGGTTCTCTTTATTCGATCTCAGTTTTTGTGCTCTCTTTAATTTTTTTTTTTTAAATCTTGGTTTTGCCACCAGGCCTGGGGACATTATAGAAGTGGAAAGCTTGTTAAATGATTGGTATAATGATTGCACTTTTTCCTATCTTTTGTGATTATAATTTTAATTGCTTTAATTATTTTATTAAATTAAATTTAATGTTTAGCTTTTGTTTTGCATACACATGCAAATGGGCAGTTATTTAAGTTCACAATGAAAAAAAAAAGATGATCAAAATCTTATGCAATCTCACAAAATGTTGTATTCCTGTTTAGGATCACACAATATTTAGAACTTTTTACTAAGGAATGCTTATGAAAAACATCATGACATTATGTTGGTCTGTTTCCCTCATTACGCACTTGTGAGATTTTTGAGTTCTTCCATGATTTCACTACATTTCTGCAGAGAAGCAGGGAATTTCTCTTGATGCCTTTAAGGAAATACCCTATTGCATAGCACTTCAGCCACAATATTATTTGGAAGTAGTTTTAATATATTTTGGGAAATGAAGCTGTCATAACTAGTCTAAGTAATATTTTACAGTAGCGTATAAGGCAATAGAAGCTTTGGACAAGGTTGTAGTATCACAAGAGATATTCCTCTCTGCCCAAATAGGAAAAAGATGAGCTGCTGAACTTTTTCTGTAGATAAATAGAGAATAGTATTCAAAGGATGTCTTAGTATCCTAGGAATATCCTCTCAGCACCTATTCTGGCAGGATAGTTCTGCTACTGCATGATTCCATGACTATCTTTCTACTTAGAATAGAATAATAACTTTATTGTCATTTTGAATGTACACTAATCGGCATACATTAAAATGAAATTTCATTGCATACAGCTCTCAAAGGGTCACCACTCCAATATACACTACATAAATATGACAAAAATAAATAAATACAGAATTATGCATATACCCACATATGTTATATGACATAGAGAAACAACAGTGTAGTTCAGGTTATGTATACATGTGCATGGCGAGAGAAATGAATCTTGCGAGTTTACCAGATGGATGGCATAGACAACAAAGCTATTACAGAATTGGGTAGTCCTGCTAGAAATAATTCAAAATCTCCTCTCAGAGGGGAGCAACAGAAACAGACCGTAAAGTGGGTGTGTGGGATCTCTAACAATGCTTTGAGCTCTAAGCACATAGCTCTTATAAGCAGCATACTTCAAATCTGGATTTCTTTCCCAACAGTTCTTCTGCCCTTTAAATGTTTGCCTTCATCTCTAATTTGTCCTGTTGTCATATAAATGGTAAAGCTGTAGTAAAGCCTATTTCATTGTATTTGTTAAGATTCTGATGCAGTTAATACTTGTTTGAAACAGATTATCCAAAAAGCAGCAGCAGTTTTATCAGTCAGCAACAACTTGTAACCTTTCAGATGTTGGTCTTCTCTAACTCCTATCAACTCTAAATAACATACTAAAGGGCCAGGGATGATAGTAACAAAAATAATTAAAAAGCCAGATACCTATTTCAACGTTAGAACTTCTGAATCTAGACTATTCCTCAATCTGACTGTTGCTTACAGACTGAATTCTTGTTTTGTATTCATATACCTTCATAAGCTTTTCTCAGATTGTCCCTTCCTCAGCAGTGTTATAAAACTGATTGCATTTTGAGATTTTTTTTTATTACCTGGCCTAATGAGAATCTTGCAATTCTGAGTTATTCTTCCTCCATGAATTAGCCAGGACCAATGAATTAGCTAGCATTCTTCTTGACTCTAAATTACCAATATTACTAGATAAATAATCTTTTACAAAATTCTTTCCCTCCATCCCTCCCTTCCCCCCTCCATTCTCTTATCTATCAAAATAAGGACAAAATAAAATATTATGAACATCAAATGCGTGTTTATGTTCCCAAGCAACTGTATAACTACAAAAGCTAAGCAAATCTGCTTAATTCAGTTTGCCATTTTTCATTTTTAAAAATTCATCACATTCCATTTTGGTCCATCTTTTGTTTTTGTAAATCTATTAATTTCAATTTACACATTTTTGTTAAGTTCTTCTGTAAATTGTATGTATTGTAGTACATTTAGATACAGATGTGCATTACAATACATGTACAGATTTTTGTTGGCAATATTAAAAGATTTTTGCAGTGTTTTTTAATAATGAATGTTCTTACAATATTCTCCATCTTTACAATTTATTGGTTTATATTACATAATAGCTTGAGAAAGTATTTAAGTTTAGTTTCACATGAGAATTAAATGAATGTCTCTTTTATCCTAATAATTGCCATAGACATCTTAACAGTAATGAAATTTTTAAAAAAATAGGAGATTTTATATTGATAAATAAAAGCTAGAAAGAAACTCCCCCTCTTCCTTAGAAAAGAGAATTCTAGGCAGTATTAATTACACTTTTTTTCCACCAGACAAGCTTGTCTCTATTGTCCCGTCCTTTAAAAAACTAAAGCAGAAGTACAGCACTGCCATAAATATTAATTTCACTCTGACTATTGCCTTTTTGAATAGTTAATTCAGTACAGCAAGTTAATTTATAGCACTGCTATGTCATATTAAATCTATAAAACATCTGCTTTGATATAATTACCAGGAAAGGAGGGGACAATAGAATAATTAATATCTCAGCTGCATGGGAAATCCAACTTTCCCAGGTGTCAGCCCTAAAGTTGTTAACAGGATGAAGGATTCCTTGTTTAATTCAAAAGGATGATTTAAATCATTGTAGCACTAGGAATTTTGCCTTTGAGGCAGCTTCTTGCACTGGAGAAAGATTTTGACAGGACATAATCCTCATGCTAGGAATGGCTCTGGAAGCATAACCTGCCCTAAAGGCAGCATGGCTACAGAGAAACTAATGAGAGATCTGCCCTGTAGGTAACACATAGCTTTGCTGCTGAAAAAAGCATTCTCATGTTTTCAGGTGTGAATATTATGTTTTCAAGCAAAGTTAGGCGGATGGTACCAAATTGGGGGAGGGAGGGAGAGATGGCTATATTAAAATGAGATGAGTTAATTCCAGTTACACATGGAATAGGTGGCCCTATATATGCCCAGGTGCCAAGCCATACAAGGCTTTATAGATCAAAACCAGCACTTTGTATACAGAAATTTATACAGAAAACAGTATACAGAAATTTACCACTGCAAGCCTTGCAGAGATATCTCTGTCTCCAGTATCAAGGGTTGATCTGCTCCTTCACAGATAGTACTTGCTGTCCAGAAACCACACTGCTGTTGATAGAGAACCCCAAAGAAAAAAACAGTAATTCAATCTTACTTGGATTCAGCTTCAGCCTCTTCTTTTCCACTCAGGCTTTTATAGTTGACCTATCAGGTTCAACTGAACTACCCGGAGCCCAGTCTTGTGAGGCTATCTGGATTAAATTTGATTCTGTAATTCCTTAAGAAGTAGACAGGATTGTCTAATCTATCAGCCAGTCTGTCAGCCAGCCAGATTCTGGCCACTCATAGGATGTCCAGTAGCTTGGGAGGTGGCCAAGGGGTGGGTCTGTGTAATGGTATCATCCTTCTTTGAAGCCATAGTTAGATAGATAATCATGAACTTTCTCCTCTTCCCCTTTGTGAGGAAGGTTGTGGAAAAGGTGGTTGGATACTAGCTACAGAGGATCTTATAGGAAGTAGAGAATCTGCACCTATTCCAGACCAGGATATAGTAGACAACATTGTTAGCATTTATCAAGGACTTTTACTAGTGGTGGGATGGGATTGGTACATCCATTCTTTTGCTTTTTGACCTCCAATGGATTTTGAGACTATTGACCATAGTATCCCTCTGGAAGAATTGTGGTAATTAGGATTATGTTGTAATAATTTGCTTCCTTTCTCTGGTCATTTCTGGTCAGTATTGATAGGGAAGGATCATGGCCAGAGACCTCACCTGTGAGGTTCCTCATAGCTTGATGCTTTCCTCCCTTCCATTTAACATTCACATAAAACTATCTAGACTGGGTGATGCATGTAAAACAAACAAACAGGCAGACATCCAAACAAATCAAAAGGCTGAAGTTGCAATTTTTCCTGAACTCTACTGCACTGAAGAAAGTCAGAAATCACTGTTTTTTTTCTTTTTCTGTCTTTACCTTTGCACCAGCCGTACTCAGTGTGTGGTCCTCAATGGAACCGCATCTACATGGAGGGAAGTGTGTAATGGGGTGCCCCAGGGCTCTGTTCTGGGCCCAGTGCTCTTCAACATCTTCATCAATGATTTGGACATGGGGATAGATGGGGAACTCATCAAATTTGCAGACGACACCAAGCTGGCAGGAATAACCAACACTCCAGAAGACAGGCTTAAGATACAGAAGAATCTGGACAGACTTGAACACTGGGCGCTATCTAACAAAATGAAATTCAATGGTGAAAAAAGTAAGGTTCTATATTTAGGCAAGAAAAACCAAATGTATAGTTATAGTATAGGGGGTACCTTGCTCAATAGTAGTAACTGTGAGAGGGACCTTGGAGTCCTAGTAGACAATCACCTAAATATGAGCCAGCAGTGTGCTGCAGCTGCCAAAAAGGCCAACACAGTGCTAGGCTGCATTAACAGAGGGATAGAATCAAGATCACATGAAGTGTTAATACCACTTTATAATGCCTTGGTAAGGCCACACTTGGAATACTGCATTCAGTTTTGGTCACCGCAATGTAAAAAAGATGTTGAGACTCTAGAAAGAGTACAGAGAAAAGCAACAAAGATGATTAGGGGACTGGAGGCTAAAGCATATAAGGAACGGCTGCTGGAATTGGGTATGTCTAGTTTAATGAAGAGAAGGATGAGGGGGGACATGATAGCAGTGTTCCAATATCTCAGGGGCTGCCACAAAGAAGAGGGAGTCAAGCTATTTTCCAAAGCGCCTGAAGGCAGGACAAGAAGCAATGGATGGAAACTAATCAAGGAGAGAAGCAACCTAGAACTAAGGAGAAACTTCCTGACCATTAGAACAATTAACCAGTGGAACAACCTGCCTCCAGAAGCGGTGAATGCTCCAACACTGGAAGTTTTTAAGAAGAGACTGGACAGCCATTTGTCCGAAATGGTATAGAGTTTCCTGCCTGAGCAGGGGGTTGGACTAGATGACCTCCAAGGTACCTTCCAACTTTATTATTATTATTATTATTATTATTATTATTATTATTATTATTATTATTATTATTATTATTATTATTATTATTATTATTATTATTATTATTACCTTTCCTTTATTTTTCTTGATTTTTGCTTATATTTGTATTTTATCTTATAATAAACTTTAATAAAAATTTAGATTGGGTGACGCTATTTGTTAGTTCAGGTTTCAGTATCAACAATATACTAAGGTTACCCAATTCTACAGTTTAACTATGGGTTGTGTTGGTGAAAATATCAATGTGTTACATGTTTCCTTCCTTAGTAGAATTCATTCTCCCTCCATAGGCAGTAAATCATGCTTACTGTATGTGTTCTGTTTATTTCAGATTCAACTTGACCAAATATTTCCTGTTCTTCTGCATCATTGGTTGGAGCATAAATCTGATTAAAGGTTATCTGTGAAATGTAATTGATGTAACTTAGTTATTGACTACAATACTGTTTTTACTATAATACTTCTGACTATGAAAACAACATTTTTTCATCATTTTTCATGTTCTGAGTAGTAAACTGTATGATCTGTTTGAAAGTACAATTCCAGCCCATCTCAATTTGCTGGTTCCCAAGATGTCAATCTGTTGTTGATCCGTTTCAGTTTTTACTATGTTTAGCTTTCTCACATTCTTGTTCTTATATCCCTTGTTCCCACTGCAATTTTGTCATTGCAGCTTTCTTTTCTTGAATGGCAGCATCAGTAAATAGATGTCCCAAAGTCTATTAATATAATTGTATCATAAATATCATTAGTACATCATTAGAAATATCTTCAGGTTTTCAGCAGTAACATGTTGATTGTCATCTGAGCTAAGGGACCAATCATTCAGCATTATATCATCAATCATTTTCTATTCATGTGGTTTGTTTGGTAAAATACAAGAATTATTATGCATTCTCTCACATGGTATAATAGGATGTCTTTGTTGCTGTTACTAAAATGACAATATTTTGTGTCCAGCATATTTCTTTATTTTGGTTGCCCAATATAAATACCTGTTTGTATTAGCTGGCACTTTGGATGACCTTCATACCTTTGGTGAGCTTCTGGATTTATATATTCTTGCTATACATTCCTAATTGTGCTCTACTCATCCTTCTTATGAACACTGTAAGATACCTACCCACATATACAAACATAAACATACACAAATACATAGAATGCATATATACCATGTAAATTTAATAAAAACAAATAGACAGCAGAAATTCTATCTTAAATAACTTAGTTTTTAGCAATTTACAAAATGTTAATAAGTGGTGACTATTCAAAGGGACACATATTCCCAGGGCAGGCCCAACAATATTATGAAGTAGAAATATGAAAAGCTATATATGGATTTAGTTTTGGTAGATCAAGTGTGCTATTAAGTAAATGGAAAATAAAAGCAGCCCTTTGCAGAATAGCTGCTCTAATTTGTAAAAACAGTCAGAATCCAATGCAAAGATCTAAAAGTTGCACCAGAAAATAATTCCATTGACTTTACACACACATACACATACACATACACACACACACACACACACATACTGTTACCGTGTGTGTGTGTGTGTGATTACTTAAATTATACCCGAACATTTTTCTGAAAAAAAAAAAGAAATAGTGAGATTAACAAAATGTAAAAGCCCAATACAAGAGATTAAAAATCATAAAATGAAAGTAAGTCCTTGACTTATGACCACAATTGAGCCCAAATTTCTGTTGTTAAATGAGACATTTGTTAAGTGAGTTTTGCCCATTTTCTCGACTCAGTTGTTAAGTGAATCACTGGAGTTGATAAGTTAATAATCCTGTTGTTAAGTGAATCTGGCCTTCACATTGACTTTGCTTGTCAGAAGGTTGCAAAAGGTGATCACGTGATCTTCAGACACAGCAACGGTCATAAGTATGAACCTGTTGCAAGCATCTGAATTTTGTTCATATGATCATGGGGATGCTGCAAAGGTCATAACTGTGAAAAATGGTCATAAGTCACTTTTTTCAGTGCTGTTGTAACTTTGAACGGTCACTAAATGAATTGTTGTAAGTCGAGGATTACTCGTATTAAAATAAATTAACTATTAAAGTCTTGGGTTTTAAATGTGTCTTTGCAAGCAAATGTCTCTCTCAAAGAAGTGTATTCTATAGTCTGGAAGGAATGCAAGAGAAAATCTTCTCCCACGTGCCAGATAGCTGGGCTTCTGATCTATGACTATATGCAGCCACTAAGGACCATTTGCCAACCTACCACATGAGCTTCAAAAATACAGTATGTCCCATTCTATTTGCTGATAGCATTGAGATAGCACATTTTTTCTGATAAATTCATGAGAAAAGAGAACTGATGTCCTACCAAAGGAGAGAAGGTAACAGTGAATTTGTAAGAGAGATATTGAGGGATGAAGGAGAAGGGTGATTCAAAGTAGAATTTTGATTGCTGAAGCTTCATTTATTACCCAGAGGACCCAAGGCTAATGAAGTATTCCAGAGGAAGCTGGATTTAAACTCTTGAAATGAGTGTTGAATAAATGGGGTGTGATCTGAAAACCACCAAGAAGGGAAATGAAGGACAAATCTGGTCAGTGCAGAGGGCCCTGGGGAGGAGATGGCTGAATATAGAACACATCTTGCCAACCTGAAGATGATTCCAAAACAATGTAATAAATGTCTTTACAGTTATATAGGTATAGAGGGTTGTTGACATAACTAGACAGATAACTGGATATACTTCTATAGATGGAGGAAGCTTTAGTTTTCCAGAAGACAAAGAGTTAACTTGAAATACTTGAGCAGGCACACATAAATCATAGTTTTATTGCCACTTAGGAGGAAGGAGATGGAAGACAGGAGACAATGCAACACACACAGTTGTAAATGCCTTAGGTAAATGCAGTTTGACTTACAAGAATCTGTACTGCTGAAAGAAGCACTTCTCATCTTGCTTATTATAAAACAGAAAAAAAATCCACAATAATGATTTTTGGTGTACTGGGTGTTGGATCATTTCCCCTAAACCCACAAAGCTCACACGGTATAGTATCTTTAGAAGGATCTGCTGCTGAAGTTTTTAATAATCAGATAGGTTCATACCTGAAAAGTTAAATCATGCATCACTGTGTAGTTATTCCTGAAAGTCTCTAGCCCTTTGGAGAAGATTGTCAGAGACAGCCAAAAACTGCAATAGAAAATTAGAATTGGCAAAGTTGGATGTGCCAACAGTGTTGAGTTTAATGACCGCTAAGTCCAACAGTAACCTGCATTCTGACCTCTAGACCTCTTACCCAAATCTGCCAGAGGAGATCTGCATACCAAAACATCAAAACAAAATTTAAGTGCAAATGAATGGACTTTCATATTTTTAAGTTTTAGATAGGTGAAATAAGGAGATTAAGAATTTTTAGATATATATAGTAAGAACAAAGCAGTTTTTTTTAAACTAATTTGCATTTTTTTGAGAAAAAAATAATGACCAGTGCAAATAAATGTTCAATTATGTTAGCTGGAACATTTTTAGGAGAGAGTTAATATTAAATGAATCACTGTCCTCTCATCTCTTTAAGTATTTTTTTGAAAAGTAAGAAATAGGGTTTGCTGCCACATCAGCAAATCTCTAGTAACTAAGGGATGATTTATTGAAGCATAGCTTACATATAATTTGATTGTCAATGCAATTTCAGCAGTACAATAACCTCACATATATACATTTTAAATAAATCATATTTTCAGGCACTTGCATTGACCTGTTTGAAAGAAAAGAGTAGATCATTTTACGTATGTCAATCAGAAGATGGAGAGAAATCAATTTTACATGTGACTGACTTTGAAAAGAACAAGCATTGTGTATAATTTGTAGAAGAATAGAATGTAATAATTTAGCCTGTGATAGGCAGGAAGATGGAAATTGTGTTAAAGCATGTGTGAGCACGCAGCTAATGAAAAGTCAGTTTTCAACTATGCCATCCAATGTACATTGTCTTCCATACAAATCACTTAATTCAAATAATTATGGAGATGCAATAGTAGGACTACTTTTGTGTGTTCAACCCTGTATGTGACCAATGATATATTCTCTTTGCTATTCATACTGAAGACATCACTGAAGACTTGGTTTCCACAGTTTACAACTCAGTTGTTTGCAGTCAGAAGCCTTGCTGTCCATATTACTACTTTCACATGAGCTGAAACTTGATAGTGGAGAATTCCAGCTCATGTGGAAACATTCATATGTATGGGAGAACTTTGTATTAATCACTCTGCAAATTTGGAGATCTTCTTAATATGAAACATTCATATCACCCAAAGGTAATGAATGTGTGCAACATTTTTATACTTCCTTCCTTCCTTCCTCCCTTCCTCCCTCCCTCCCTTCCTTCCAAGTTGATTTACAAGGCTAAATCTAAGCTCTGCAACCATTACCCTGACATAGAAGCCCCACATATTTTAGAATCTAAAAGCAGACTCAGAGACAAGTTAAGACAATATAACTGAGCTCTCTTCCTCTCTCCCAATACATAGACAGTTTTGACTTGGCGTTAAAAGTGTCCAACATTCCAAAGTAGATTTAGTAGTATAAAAGGAGTTACTAAGAATCTGTTGTAATGGCAAAAAACACTAACCAGCAAATTGAGACCCTTGGAGCCACTTTATAGTTAAATAATTTGTGCTATTCATAATCATAAGCAACACTAGATTCTATGTTGAATATGAGAATGTAAACAATTTCTGCTATGCTTATTATTAATATAATAAGGAAGAAATATTATAGATTCTATTAGTAATATATTTTGAAATTATATGTGCTTACCATTGCAGTTTGTAACATTGAAGACTTTCTTGAACTGAAAAAGCTTTTTTATTTAAAATAGATATTTCTGATTTATGGAATTTAACATTAGTTCTGCTAATGCACAGAATATATTTTTAAGTTCTCAAGGTCAGATAAACTAATTCTTTATGCAGCTGTTACAAAAGCTGGTATAAAAGGTACACAACGTTTTCTAAATTGGAACACAATTAATGTGGTAGATTAATGAAGCACAACTGACTATGTTTCTGAATGATTCAAGGGCATGATAGATTTATATGCTCTGTTTTCAGAAAACATTAATATTAGTTTTCCAGAAAGGGAACAATAATACGTGCATATTTTATTAAAGGTAAGTTTTACATATTACATACAGGAACCCAAAGGGAAAGTTTGCACTGAATTTTCTTCTCATTAAATAATGAAAATCTTGGCATATTATAGGCTCTGCATTCTCAGCAAATTTGGGATTATGATACTTGAAAAGCATCATATAAACTAAATTCCTGAAAATAGTTGTTCTAATGGTACAAGATACTCACAGGAAGGTAATAATGTTTTGACTAGTAATTATACAGTTTATCACCAGTGATGCAGTTATGTCACCCGATAGACAAAGGCAAAATGTTAGTTAATTTTTTGGGGGAATTTTGGCAATACCTGAGATGGACAATGAAAAAACATGTATTAAAATCTGAAAGAATTGAGCACATTTGTTTTTACTGATGTTTAAGTTGTTTCATTGGATATGGGAGTGCATCAGAATATGTTAAATAAAGTCAGGTGTTCAAATCACTTGCTACAGATACAGTATTTCCCTTTTAGAAAATGACATTTCTAAAGAATTGTCTGAGGTAATGCTAACAGTGGAAACATCTCCTCTGCAGAACTAGCTTCCAAATAATGAAGTACCAGTGTTTCTCAGGCAATCCTAAGCCAGGAGACCAAGAGGCACTAAAGTCAGCAGTTATCCCTTCTAATTCATAGAAGACACAAAAAACTCAGAATGCACTCATAAGAGGCATTTCACTAAATAGAAATGATGGCACATCCCAGCTATGCTATCTATAGAAAAGATCTGAATTGGGAAAGAATCAGAACACTATTAGAATCTATAGTTAGAACCAGAAAATGATATCATCAATAGCTTGTTCCTATTTATAAGAAGATAATACAAGTCTATATTGTTAGGAAACTGATAGCAACTGATAGGTATGGTCTTGACTACCACAATGGGGAATCTGAGCATGCAAAATAGTCTTCTTGGCTTCTCAGAAACAATTAAAACTGGGCTTTGGTTGAATTGTGGCTTATTGGCCAAAATATGTCAAAATTGACTGGTGCTCTTCTTAATATTAGAAAAAATTGACAGAAAATATCAGTTGGCTTAATCTATACTGTGGGCATCACTACAGCTGCTGGAAAAGGTCTTCAAGAATTAATGAAAGCTGGAAGCCAGTAAAAGGCCTTTCATCTTCCTTTCATCTCATAGGGGGTAGGACTTTTAATAGTTTTCCACCATCTAGATATATAGACTGGCAATTATATTAAAAATAAGATCACTTTGGAAACTATCTATTACCTTTTTCAAAAACTACAGAGATTTTAAATTAATTCATCCAATGGATTTATACATAAACTGTACAAACCAGTTTATATTTATCTGGAAGTAAGTTCTCTTGTTCACAGTGGGGTGTGTGTGTGTGCGCACGCGCATGCGCGTGCATGTGTGTATTTGAGATGTGTTTGAATATTAGTAGCTTGGGTTGATAGGTGGGCTGTTGGTTTAGATTTCCGGTCTTGGTAATTGGGTTGCAAACATTTCATCTCTGTTCAGGGGGACATCTTCAGTGCAGTTTGAGTTCTGTTCGGTTTGTTTGGAATGTTGCTTCCAGTATTTCAGTTGAAGTAGCTCTCTCACTCTCAGTGGTTGGTAGGCGGGGTCGATGTCAATGTGTCTGTTCACATACTGATTAATGGAGAATCAGACCTCAAGGGATTCTCTTTGTCTTGACTTTGCTTGGGTTATAATTGTGGTCCCAGTTATACATACACTGTTCATTTTACCAGCTCAATGAGAGTAACTCCATGTGTATAGTAGAAGGAGAGGAAAAGGAGAATGACTGAGACTAATAGATTTTATCAAGCCTACAATCATGATGGGTTATGTTTAGAGTATCTCCATGCAGAATGTATATTAGGTAACTTCAAGGTTGTGTCATTTAAATTTGGAAGAAGGATATTACTTTAGATATTGTTTGCACTGATCTCTCCAGTGCTGTGATACAGTACTTCTACCATTACTTCATTTTTCAAAAGCCCTACTTATGCATGGGTATTGGGTATGCTGAGGTTATTCAGATGATAAGAATAAATTGCTTACCTTCTGCACAAAAGAAGATTCTATGTTACTGTAGACTTTACTATGTTAGTACCATTTATAAGCATAATTATAAGACTTACAGTATTTTTACTGTAAAGAAAAATATGCTTAGAAAAACCTTTCCATGAAACAAGACTACTTTGTGTTAGATGATTGCAAATGTTATTTTATTTGCTGCCCTTTATCACAGCCCAGGGCTCTAAAAGGCTTTTTCTTTAACTAGAAAATAAATTTTATACAATATATATCTCAAGTGTTTAAAAGAAACTTAGGCTATATGGCTAATTCTCATATTTGCATTATGCTTTATGATAGAAACATCTCTGCTCAGCAAAGGGATCTTTGATCTCAGTCCAACTACCCCTGTCTTAGTTCTGAAGTTGCTATGAATTGGGGAGGGGAGGGGACAAAGGGTTAGTCCAGCATGTCCTTTACAGAATGAGGTCATTAATACATAAACAGTTGCATGGCAATTACACAAGTGTATTACTGTATATGTGCTCAGTCACACTAAGAATGATTTAAGTTCTACATCTCACTGCTCACTTTTTTTTTTCATATGGAGGCCCACTGCTGAAAGAAATTAAAATAGTGGTTAAACAAATAAAAAGAAGATTTCTTTAGGTTTTGTGCTCAAAAGAATACATTTAGGACTAGGAAATTCAGTTTCTATGTGCATGGATATTAGAAAGAGCATTTTAAATTTGCTGAGAAATGGGCACAAAATATTCATTGGTACACCTGTCCAAACTTCCTTTTCACTGCTTCTTTTGTCAACATACTTTTTTTCTTTCCTTTATTGTTTTTTGACATTTAAAGCTAATGTTCCAATAGTCAGGCACACCAAAGTACTGTAATTATTTTGGGGATTATATTTTAACTAATTAATTTGCCTGGCTTGTTTCAAAAGCAAACTTACCATGCAATACTTGAGATGCTTAACTTTGCTTTCGGGGGCTCCTTCTATGTCTGGGGTCCAGACTTGGATGCATATTAATCATACAGTACAGTGAAACCACCTCTAATGAGTTCTGCATAGCCTTCTTTCTGCTAATAATAATTTTGAGAGAATTGTATTGAAGAGAAGATTGAGACAAGGGTTAGGAATGATTACTTATTTTCTTACAGACTGCCCATTTCCCACTATAGTTCTTTTTCTATGATTGGGATCTTTCTTATAATCTAAACCTTTTGGTGAGAGGATATGGGATGCAACCCAAGCAAATACAAATGCTAGAATCAGAGCAAGTTCTGGTTTGTAAGAGGAACATCCCTAATGACCATCCCCTATTGTCCAAGTACTGTCTATGAATCATAGTCCATATTTACTGAAAATATCTCTGAGGATATAATACCAGAAGTATGAAAACATATAATAGGCAAAAGCTTAATTGATTGTTTATTTATTTGTTTATTTGTTATGTTGTTATTGTTAAGTACTCAATATTTTGACCTAACCATGGAAACAAAAGGTGAGAAATATATTCCTTTGGCTATGTTAACTGAAACTTTATCCATCCCTTCCCTGCCAAATTTCAGCAAACACTGCTAAAAATAATTCTCTCTCTCAACAAGAATATTGAAACTAATTGAACAAAACAATTTAAATGCTAATGATTAGTGGTTACATTTAGATAATTTAAAGTAATTTAGAGATAGTATGTGGTAGTTTTGCCTGTTGAATCCACTTGAATCCAGATTGTTTATCCATAACTGCTTTGAGTAGCACTACATAACTGCTGTTGTTTTCTGGTGTATAGTCCACCTATGTTAAATTAACAAATATGGTATATTGAGAAATGTTTTCTAAAGTATCATTGCTAAAAACACTTCATACAAGAGACACTCCAAAGCTCCTTATACCTAGCTCCCAGAATGAAGTAGTCCATTTCTGAATACTGTAATCATATTTGATGTAATTATCTATATTTTATGGGTATTGAGAATAACTAGTGATTTATGAATGCTATATTTGTTCTTGAGGAGAGGGAACTTCATTTTTAAAAAAAAAAACTGCTATGATTTAAGATTTATGCAACCTTATTAAAGTCCATGCTGCACACACAAACACACACACAAAACCCTCTGGCATTCTTTTCTTTAATAATTAAAGTCTAAAGAGTAAAAAAATACAGTATTAGAATGCACAGTAAACTCTACAATCCTTCTTCACATACAGTATTAAATGTGTGGCCAACTTCCTTGCTTCCTTGTTTTCAAGATGGACAGTATTTAATATTTATTTGCTACGTATATGTAGGGATGTGGGTCTGTACATATGTTCATAGTATGTTTAGGTGTGTGTCATGTATGTGTTTCACTTTGAGAGTGGGCAACTAAATTTCATTTTTTATGTGTGCCGTTGTGCCCACAGTAAAAAATGACAATAAAGGTTATCTATCTATCTATCTGTCTGTCTATCTATCTATCTATCTATCTATCTATCTATCTATCTATCTATCTATCTATAATAATAATAATAATAATAATAATAATAATAATAATAATAATAATAATAATAATAATAATAATAATAATAATAAAGTTAGTGGTTGGAATCAATCTTACCAAAGACTATACAACTTGAGAGATAGGAAAAAGAAAACTAAAATCAACCCTACGTTCTTTTAATAATGCAGCTAATGGAGTGAGGTTTGATTTGGTGGTTTGTTAGTTTGTCTCTAGTTCTTTTCCATTATAATTGCAGACTATTTCAATGCTAATCACCCCTGCCTTATATGCTTACAGTAATAAGCAAAAAACAAAGCACTTCCATTTACAAATAGATTGAATTTCAAAAGCAGTTTTGGAAATGTAATTATATTGGTGTTTACAACTTGCTGGTGACTTTTTCTCTTCTGAACCTGTATATACTCCTAGCAGTGAAGAAAGAGGAGACAAGGTTTAGATTAAAAAATGATGATTCAAAAGTCTAATAAATACTTTGAAAAATATTTACTTTTCAGCATGTAGGTCTAAAGTAAGTAGGAGTAGAGCATATGTTCTATGTATATGTATATGTATATATATAGATATATAGATATAGATATAGATAGATATAGATATAGGCAGGGCTTTTTTTCTCATAGAACGCACAGAATGGAGTTGCGGCACCTTTTTTGGATGGAACCTTGTAGGGTAGGCAAGGCAGGTTGTATGACATGTGTGAATTCCAGCACCTTTTTTTTTTTTTTTAGAAAAAAAGCACTGGATATAGATATAGATATAGATATATTCATCTGTGGAAATTCATCCCATATCCCTGCATGCTGAACAGCTTAGCAAGATTCTTCTTAATGAGAAACTGTAAATTTATTCAGTCAATTATTTTTCCCTTTTTGCACCAGAGAAAATGAACAGTTACTTATAGGAGGCATATTTCCAGTGGTGTAACTGACAGAATAAGATTTTGTATATGTATGTAAAAGTAGGGGACCTTTTAGCAAAATTTCATGAAAAAATGGATGAGATATTAGGTAGAAAAATTCAAGAGGGTTTTTAAATACTGTTTACTCTGATTTTACTCTGATTTCCTGCCTTCAGTTTGTTATCAATATCTTTTATATAGGCAGGGCAGAAAAGGAAAAAATAAATGATTTTGAAGTATTTGTGACATTACTTCAATTGTTATATCATGTCACAAATAATTTTGGAAAATTAATTCTCCAATTCTCCCATGAACTTGTTTTATATTCACTAACCTTTTTTCCAACATTACATTACATGGCAAGTTTAAGCTATTCCAGTTCTTGTCTTCAGAAGTCCCAGTCCTTGACTGCAGTAATTGACTGTGGGGCTCGGCTGTTAATCCCCTTAAACCCTGGCGGTTATTCCCTTGTTTCCTGCCTTTACATTCTTTGCTTTGCATTACACATATGAACGTTTTCACAAGTCTCTTCCACATATTTCTTTTGCACTAAAGAAGATTGTTTTTCTCTTTTCGTATAGTACCAATGCTCCAATGCTAAAGTAATCAAAGCAATAGGAAACAGGTTATTGCATTCATACTACTTGATAAGATAGAAAAATGTGGGTTAGACAGCATCATCACCAGATGGATTCATAGCTGGCTGACTGGCCATACTCAGCTTGTGGTCCTCAATGGAACTGCCATCTACATGGAGGGAAGTGTGTAGTGGGGTGCCCCAGGCAGTGGAAGGATTCAAATATGTGAACAACCAGTTCTCTGTGTGGATGCCACTTCCTGAAATCCATTCTGGGCCTGGAAAACAAAAAAAAAGCTACCGGTTCTGCCAAATGTTGCAAACTGGCTGAATCCCACCACTGGCCCCAGGGCTCTGTTCTGGGCCCACTGCTCTTCAACATCTTCATCAATGATTTGGATGAGGGGATAGATGGGGAACTCATCAAATTTGCAGACGACACCAAGCTGGCAGGAATAGCCAACATTCCAGAAGATAGGCTTAAGATACAAAATAAAATTCAGTGGTGAAAAAAGTAAGGTTCTACATTTAGACAAGAAAAAACAAATGCACAGGTACAGTATAGGTGGTACCTTGCTCAAGAGTAGTGAGAAGGATCTCAGAGTCCTAGTGGACAATCAAAATCACATGAAGTGTTAATACCACTTTACAATACCTTGGTAAGGCCACACTTGGAATACTGCATCCAGTTTTGGTCACCACAATGTAAAAAAGATGTTGCGACTCTAGAAAGAGTACAAAGAAGAGGAAAAAAGATTATCAGGGGACTGGAGGCTAAAACATATAAGGAATGGTTGTTGGAATTGGGTATATCCAGTGTTTTTTTTCTAAAAAAATAAAGGTGCCGGAACTTACACATGTCATACAACCCGCCTTGCCTACCCTATAAGGTTCCATCCAAAAAAGGTGCCGGAACTCCGTTCTGGACGTTCTATGAGAAAAAAAGCCCTGGGTATATCTAGTTTAATGAAGAAAAGAACAAGGGGTGACATGATAGCAGTGGTCCAATATCTTAGGGGTTGCTACAAAGAAGAGGGAGTCAAGCTATTCTCCAAAGCACCTGAAGGCAGGACAAGAAGCAATGGATGGAAACTAACCAAAGAGAGAAGCAACCTAGAACTAAGGAGAAATTTCCTGACAGTTAGAACAATTAATCAGTGGAACAACCTGCCTCCAAAAGTTGTGAATGCTCCAACACTGGAAGTTTTTAAAGAGACTGGACAACCATTTGACTGAAATGGTGTAGGGTTTCCTGGAAGGGGTTGGACTAGAAGAGGTCTCTTCCAACTCTATTATTATTATTATTATTATTATTATTATTATTATTATTATTATTATTGTTGTTGTTGTTGTTGTTGTTGTTGTTGTTGTTTTGTTATTATTATTAATAATTATTATTATCTTTCTCTGTAGGTCCATAGAAATTTAGTAGCAAGGAGATCTGGTAATTCAGCTTCATAGAAATAAATCAGCAATGTTTCTATATCGCAGACTAAAATGTTCAACAAATAAAGGGAAGCAAGGTAAAGGTAAGTTTTGTAGTTTTTTGTACTATAGTATTATGGGCTGAAAAAGCCTGAGGAAAAATCACAAGGAAGCCTATTTTGAGATCTAAGAGTTGGATGGAGAATGAGTTTATAGGGATGAGATAGTTCATTGACTCAACAGGCCATAGGTGGATCAGTGATGACTGTACAAGTATTGTTCAATTTAGGATCACAATTTAGAAGCCCAAAATTTCTGTTGCTAAGCGAGACTGTTAAGTGAGTTTTGCCCCATTTTACAACCTTTTTTGCTACTGTTGTTAAGTAAATCTCTACAATAGTTAAGTGAATCATGAAGTTGTTACACAAATCTGGCTTCCCCCATTGATTTGCTTGTTGAAAGCTGTCTGGGAAGGTTACAAACGGTGAACACATGACTTGTGATACATGCCAGTTGCCAAGTGCCTGGATTTTGATCACATGACCATGGCTTATAACTTTGAATTGACTAAATGAATTGCTGTAAATCGAGGACTACCTGTAAAAGATTATAAAAGAATTGGCAATTGCCAACCAGCTGAGAACCATAGCAACCTAGCAGATGGCTCTGGTTGGAAAAAGAACAGTTTTGAATCAAGGTAGAACACATGAATTCTGGGAGCATTTGCAATGGGCTTAAATTGGGAAGGCTACTGTCTGTCATCTATTCACACATTTAGCAATTAGTAAGTGGCCTGTCCTGGTAATAGGCAGATCTGTTCTGTAAGTCTCCAAATATAACGAGCATCCAAACTTTAAACTATGGTCTGTCTCCATTTTCCCTCTTTTTGGTCAGGGAGTCAAATTATGATTGACACATAATGCAAAGCAAGTTTGCAAAATGTGTGTCTATCCAGAAATTAAAGAAATTCCATTGCCATCATGCCTTACAATAATTTTATTGGCTGATGCTACAAATATCAAGTACATAGCTATATTTCTTTTTTCACCCTAATTATAGGTGTGTGAAGAAGAGACTTAATGCAAATATCTTGCACAAGATCGGAGAATGTAATAAAACCCGTGTAATTGAAACCAAGTCTGATTCTTCCCTACTAAAATCCTTAGTTCCAATGTGTTATGGTGAGGACTAGATTCGGCAAGGTCTGAAGCAAAGAGCCTGAGATCAGACTAGTCTGTTGCAATAGCAATGCAGTGATGTTATCCACTTCACCTAGCCCGAAATACGACATTCCTGCAGAAGCAGGATAAAGAGATGCAAGATATGAGTCATGTTTTTGCTATAAATGTACATACCATTATAGTAGGTGTCAATTATGACTTCACAAGTTGAACCTTTAATAAAAGGAGTATAATAATTGCAACTACAAGCTTTCAAACAGCAGTGATTAAGTTTTTAATATTTAGGTCACACTTTAATGGGTTTAAATAGTTGCTGTCATGTTCAATATGTAATATTTTTAATGTACATAATTTGAGAACAGAAGTGTTCTTCATAATTTAAATGTCCTTTATTGAGTTCAAAGAATTAAGATGTCATGCTAGGAAAATTCTTGCTCCCAAAACTAAAACTTCAGAAAAATGTAGAAAAGCAATGAATTCTACAAAACAAAAATTAATGGAGAACATTAAAGCAAAACATTTGCTTAATTATTTTGAAGAGGTTGTTGTTCCCTAGGAAGAATTCATAGTATATATGCTTAAATATATACAATATTTTCCATAGTCAACTTTTTTCAAAATTCAAGATGTTAATTATATACTCTTTCTTTCTCTATGTAATACGTTATTCCTGCACATTAACAATGGTTGAGTAACCTTAGGAATTTCTGGAAGAAATGAATATAGTTCACAGATAATCATTTCTGTCTAAAATTCATTTTAAAAAATCATTTTATTTTAACGAAAATTTCAAAGTGTAACTAAGAAAAAAAGAACAGGGAGAAACAAAAAAGTAAATAAAAAGAGAATTGCAACCTGTGTAAAATTGGACAAAAAATAAAGGGTAGAATAGCATTAAATTAATACTGCCTTTAATATTATGTATTATCAAAGCTTTGTTAGATCTATGGAAAATTCATAAAGATTATCTTAAGAATTATTTAAGGATAAAATAATTTGAAGATGCATTTAGTAAAAATCAAATGGAAAAGTGTCAAAATCAACATCAATGGTTAAAAATTCAATAAAAAAATTAAAAACTCAATATTACTGGAAATGATCAATTGTGTAGCTTTGGGGTCACGTATCTGACTACCTTACAACCAATTATAGCTAGGCTAAACAGCTTAATAAAGTTTTGCATAAAGGAATGATTGAATAAACCAACTGTGTTGCTCCTAGTAGTTATTGGCATTGGGTGCTACACCAAAAAACCTTAGATGCCACTTAGAACATCTGCTAAGTGACAACATTTCTATCTGTCAATCACAAAGGGTTACAATGTTTGATCTGCACATATACAACACCAAAACATTACAACATCCTAGGTTTTGGGGAAGAACTTGATAAGTACGAAGACCAATACCAGTTCAAGTAGTGGCAGCTGTCATTTCCCATTTATGCCTATATATTATGATAACAATGGCAAAAGATAGCAAAAATAGTACCTACAGTAGTAATAGTCACTTGGTGCTATTGCGAAACTTCTTGAGCACTACTATAATATCATCAGCATCAGTCAATTGCAAAAGGCAGCTTTACTTGACACAGCTTATATCCTGCAATGATACCTTTAACATCATCAAACAACATCTTCCCAGATCCTTGGGAAAGACTTGAGAGGTGGATAAACATGCCAAATCTTGTCTAAACATCTGGCTGACTACATGGCCAACCATAATTTAATAATGTGACATCCTGATACCAAACCATACTGTTATATATATTCTTGATTTGCCTATTTGATTCATTAAATTATGTTCTTTGGCTGTATCTTCCTTGCCAATGGTTCAGCGTCAATAAAAATAAAGAAGAAAGAAGACAACTTTGTCTTTCCCCCTGTGTCTAATTTGATACATCCTGTCTGGCTGAATGTAATTTTGCCAGAATATAGGGGGGCATATATGACAAATGACGTAGAAGAGGTTGATGAAATGAAGAACAGGCAGTGTTGCACATTTGGGAGGGCTGATCATTGCACTTTTGAAAGTGTTGTCATCATGAATAATAGATCCTAGATTTAACCTGAGTGGGTTTTCAATTTTTTTTTTAAAAAAATATTTAAATAGAATTTATATCTAAGTAGTTTTTACAAAAAAGGAATGAGAAAATTACAAAGTGCAAAATCAAACAAAACCAGGAAAGAATTACATGAAAAACTACAGAACATAAGAAATAAATCAGAAATAAAGAAATAAATTATTTACTTTAGATTGAGATAGCACATTACCAGTTACAGAGAATGGATTTCTTTTATTTGGCTACAAATAATTAATCTCTAAATCTATCAGTGTTCTTGTTTTCTATTTTAATACAATTATTTTGATTTTCTGGTAAAATATTTTGCATGAGATCTGACCATATAAAAATATTTATATATGATGTGGATGGATTGATGCTTTGGAAGAAATAGTAGAGAATATTTGAAGCAATAACAGAATAATGGAATAATAGAGTTGGAAGGAACCTTGTAGGTCTTCTAGTCTAACCCCTTGCACAAGCAGGAGAACCTCTTGTCACTGATGCACACAAGCAGATTGGACCCCTAAAATGGGTTTGCATGCAGTTTAATTTGCTCCCCCTCATATTCCATTTCCACTGTCATTTCTCAACTGTTTATAGCGCTCTGCCTCTTTGATTGGGAAAACAGAAAGAGATTCACTGACTAAATAAGGCAAGCCATATGTGGAAGACAGAAACTTCAAACAATAGGAGAAGAAAGTAATAAATTTAAAAGACTTTTTCCTTTTCTCAAACAGAAAACAGTGCAGAGTATATATTGCAAGGGGACTAAATGAGACAGGCTAAATAATTTTGGTTTAAAATCTATTGGTCTTTCCAGTCAATGGGCTGGATTCAAAATTTGTCAAAGTTGTGCCACTAAAATTAGTGAGATATTGTAGAGTCAGTCCTGTTGATTTCAAGGGGACAAATCTATTTTAAGGTCTATCCTAAAGCCCCTGACTTTAAAAAGCAAACAGCAGGCAATTAAGCTGCTCAGCAGTGCTGAAGCAAGCGTTTAGTAGTGCTTCTATAACAAGAAGCAATCCACATCCAAAGAGCTATGGCTTCTGTGCAAAAAATGACAAATAGGCATCTTTAGTGATTTGTTTGGTAGCTTCCTAGAGACATTTGTGTGGCATGAGTGTAAGTCACAAAGGTAGAGGAGAAGATGTCTTTTGATAGGAGGATAAGAAATACGGGTCATCTCCTTGAAAATTCTAATGGCTTTATGACTTCATCCCTGTAGGCTCAAGTGTCAGTTACTATCAGTTATCAATTATCAGAGTGAAGATGCCTCCCAAGAAGCAGGTTGGTCTTCAATGAGGCTCCTGGACTCTGGAGAACCTTCCCTCCTTTTGCAGTCAACTCTCAGAGGGGTAAGTAAGGATGACAGTTTGGGTTAGGTTTAGGGTGAGGGTGAGGGTGAGGATGAAAGAGTGAGGGCGAGGGACAGTCTGAGAAGAAGGGTGAAGTTGAGAGGCAGGATCAGGATAAGGGAGAGGGGGGTAGGGAAGATAATGGTTATGGGAAATGGGAGGAAGAAAAGATAAAAAGGGGAGGGGACAGGAAAGTGGGAAAGGAAGATGGGGAAGGGGAGGGGCACAAAAATTGGATTAGAATGGATAGGAAAGGGGAGGGAAGGGGAACAGGACAGGGAGGAAGGATGGGAGGGTGATGAAGGAGGGGAAGGGAGGGGGACAAAGAAGTAGAGTGTGCCCAGTAGAAGAGGGGAGGAAAGAGGGACAGGACAGGCAGAGAATGGAGGGTAGACCCAAATAGGGTGGGGGAATTCTAAAGCCTTTATGACTTCATCTAGGCAGATTACTAGAGGTAAGTGAGAGAAAGGGAGTGAGAAGGTGAGGGAATTGGAAAGGAGAGGGACAGAGGCAGGATGGCAAGAGAAAAAGGTAGGAGGAAGGGGTGGGGGACAAAGAGGTGGAGTAGGACAGGAAGGATAAGTTGGGGTGAGGAAGGTGGAGAAAAACTGAGGGAAACAAGAGCAATGGGGATGGGGAGGTGGACAGGGAGGGGCAACAGAGGGGGAGAGGGATGAGCAGAGGAATGGGGAAGAGAATGTGGAGGGGAAGGGATGTAGGGAGAGTGGGAGGGGCAGAGGAACGGGCTTTTATCCATCCCTTCTCCCTATTCCCTTCTAACCCTTTCTCACCCTGTCCCCCTCACCTCCCTATTCACCTCCCCATCCTGCTCCCTGTTCTGCTATAATTCTACAATAGAATCAGAATTACAATAGAATTAGAATCAGAATAGAATAGAATTAGAATAGAGTTAGAGAGAATTAGAACAGAATATAACAGAATTTAAGATGGGATGGGATGGGATGGAAAAGGAAGGGATGGGGCGGGGTGGGGTGGGGAGGGGCAGGACGGGACAGGACAGGACAAAATAGGATGATAGGACAGGACAGGAAAAGAAGGGTACAGAATGGAACAGAACGCAACAGAATAGAATACAGAATGCAGAATAGCAGAGTTGGAAGAAACCTTAGAGGTCTTCCAGTCCAAGCCTCTACCCAAGCAAGAGACCATATACCATTCCAGACAAATGATTGTTTAATCTCTTCTTAAAAACCCCCAGAGATGGAGCACCCACAATTTATGAAGGAAAGCTTAATTGTTCTCACTGTCAGGAAATTTCTCCTTACTTCTAGGTTAGACCTCTCTTTGGTAAGTTTCCATCCCTCAGATACTTTGGAAAATAGATTGTCCCCCTCTTTGTCTCTCAAGGTTAAGTTGAGAAATAAAAGTTGTGGTGGAATTCCATTAGATCTCTTTTCTTAGCTTTCCATTGATCAATAGTCCTCTATTATTCTTGGATTCTTTTTTAACCTTTTAATTCCTATCATATAGTGCATTTATGGAAGTTTATTGGTTGCCATGGTACCATTTTTAGGAGCTCTTAGGATGCGGGAGGAAATATGGGATCAGGAATGCATTTTCAATGGACTCACCAACAGCTATCATACAATGACCTTTCTATTACACATACAGTATATTGGAAATCATATGCTAAACTTTTTTTAAAAATGTTATGGAAAATATTATTGATATGTCATTCATGGAGGTGAAATCTGTCCTTTGTAATATTTGAAAGACACTCGATTTGTTTCAACTGCTCCCATAACTTTCTCATCAAAGCTTATTTGTTGCTTGTCCTATTTTCCTTTCTTTATAATACTTCCCTTGCTCTTCCAGCATTCTGGATTACTTTAATCTGAAGTTCTTTCATCTTAAGTTTTCTAAAAGTCTTTCTTGTTCCAGGGAGATGGAACTAAATGCAAACATCCTAAGAATTTCTTTTCAACTTTGGGATAAGATGTGCTAATATTCCCTGGTGAAAAAATTTCTATTGCCATTTCAATGTGTCCAGTGTAATTTAAGTACTGACTAATACTGATTTTAATTTGAACTGAAACAGAACAAAACACAGGAAGAGATCAGCTTACTATTAGCTTACTATTTTTAGTTGATAATAAGGGGAATGCTTCATTCTATGTCCTTAATGAGGACATTGCCTTTTAGACCTAGTTCAGAATTTTCTGAAGTATTAGAACACTATTTAAATGATAGAATAAAATATATATGCAACTGAGGATGAAATAACTGGCTTGAGATTTACTTCCACTGGAAGAAGTAGTTGTTTTAAAATAAACAGATTTAATTACTGAGTTATCATTTGTTGATCATAACATTGTTAGATTTTCCTAAGACTCTGAAAATTTAGCTGTTCTTCCAGGCTGCTGCTGATGTTGTTTTGTTTTGGGGGCATCATGAGTTATACTGTTAAAATGGTTTCAATCTTTCTATATCACCCAGAGATATTTCTGTAAGATGGTCAGCTCTGTCAATCATTTAAATAAATAAATAAATATCTTAAAGCATGCCATTTTCAAAAGTATCTCTGTTGTGCCTTTCTCTGTTGTGACATCTACATTTTGGAATGGTATGTCCCCTATTCCAAAAGACATGAGGCAAAATTTTGTCTTATAAGATTTTGTTTTGTTTCATGTGTTTTTCCTTGGCAAATACCATATGTTTCTTTATTATGATATTTTGGCTTTTTATTGTGCAAAGTGTCCAGAGTTGGTTAAAACCAGGTGTTTGCCAAATCCAAATAAATATATAGGAACGATGCCACATGTAAATTATTCACGGTATAAAAATATTTGGATCCAGAACAAACTAATAAAGATTTAATTCTGAAAATATGTTTTTGGATGTTTGGTAAAATAAAGTCGTATAAAAGATAAACATAATCTTAGCTTTAACCATAGTTTGTTAGTGGAGAATATTATTATTATTATTATTATTATTATTATTATTATTATTATTATTATTAATAATAATAATAATAATAGTAGTAGTAGTAGTAGTAGTAGTAAAGTTGGAAGGGATCTTGGAGGTCATCTAGTCCAACCCCCTGCTCAGGCAGGAAACCCTATACCATTTTGGACAAATGGCTGTCCAGTCCCTTCTTAAAAACCTCCAGTTCTCTTCTTAAAAACTTCCATATTCTTCAATAGAGATTGGGAATGGAGCTCCTCTTTCTAGGTAACAAAAACAGACTTCAAGTTAAGGGATCTAGATTTTTTGTGTGTCTTTTTTTCCCCCATGGAACTCTTGTTCACTAACAGTCTCAGGGGTGAAACGGTAGGTTATTAAATAAAACATTTTAGCTGCTAAGGCTAGCCAGTGCTTTGGATCTGAATAGAAAATGGATAGCACCTTTCTTGAAGATCCTTCAGCCAGATGCATCATTTCCTGGGGTAAGTGAGTGCCCTCTTGAGCTTTATCATTGTAGCTTTCCACCATTACCTTCTGGACATGACCTGATAAGAAAGACAGTAACTATTATAAAACATTTCCAAAGGCTTCTGGGTGATGCTCTATGGCAATGCTACTAGATTTAGTAGCAGATAATAGGGCATTTGGAGTTGAGCAGCTGAAGACAGAAGTTGAAGTGTATACAAATAATGAGCATGTAGTCATTAAAATGTATCAGTAAAACTTATTCTGAAATGTGAAATAGAAGAACAAGTGAAACAATGTGTGATAACATGGATGAGAATTTTAGACATGTATTGATGGAACAATGAGAAAAGATTATGATTAAAAGGACTGGAATTTACATTATAACTTAAGAGAAATTTTAACAAGATTATGTACTGTTTATATAAGATTCCAGGAAAAAATATGTAGAAAGTATACATATAGTAGCTATGATGCAAATCTGCACAATGCAAAAGGTCATTTTATCATGCCTGATGGACTTGTAAAAAAATTTGGTTCAGATATATACAATGAATTTTGCACAATTTATATTTAAAAATAAATATTCAGCTGAAAATATAACCTGTTTTTTTAGCTGGGATTAATGGACAGCTATTAATGGGAAAAAAACCATGGAAGATTATTCCTATATGTGATTACTGCTGTATTGTGTGCACAAAAATGCAAAGATTTTGAAATATCCGCAAAGGATGATGAAGATAAGAATTAGAAGAGATGGCAAACTTAACCAGTTTGCTTAGAAAAAAAGCTCAGTTATTACATTTATTAGTGACTGGAAACCGCTTGTGGACATTTTGCTGAAAAAGGGGAAAAATGAATTTGTAACTTTTGGGTGAAAGCAACATATTTAACTTCCACTTACTCATGCTGCTTTTAAAGACAGATAACTTATTTTTAACTAGTTTATTTTTGCCCTTTACTTTATTCTTACAGCTTTTTGCTTTGTTGAGTCTTACTTGGAATCCATGACAAATGTTTGGTGCAGTACCTAAATGGATTAAGATACACTTGACATTGTGGGATGGGAAAATAATTAGATCACTATGTTTCTCTTTCCTCCAATCCCTGGTATACTATATCCTCTCTACCAGTTCACATCTGAACTATGCTTTTAATACACTTCAAAAGACAAAAGGACCTGGAAAACTAAATGTAGGAAAACAGGAGTCACATAGCTCTTCATTTAGCAAAGACTCTGCAAACTTTTACTAAAGTATTTTTGTCAGACAGATTATAGCGTTTTAAGCCCCTTTGTATGTTTTGATTCTGCAAAAACTACTAAAATGGCATGAAATAAAGCTAGTAGATGGGACAAGTTGAACAGTAGATTATGTGCATATGTGGTGGATTTTATTTTTAATACTTGAGAGAGAGAACACAGATTATGTTTGTATGTATATGTACATGTATACACACAAAAAAAAATGCATACAGTATATATACTTTTCAAATAAAATAAAATAAAAAGGTAGAAAAAGCCTGTATTTAAAGATCAAAAAGAAAAAAAAAGTGTACTTACAGTTATAGCATAAATGTTTGGGGTGCATCTCCAGAGCTAGAATGATTTAAAGCCCAAATTATTTTGTGCAGTACATTGTGTCTCTGTGTGAAGGAGCACACATAATATATGTTTTACAGTAAAAGGAAAAAAAGTTCCCATGGGCGGGATTAATATGTTTCATTCTCAGTTAAGGTCTGAATGCTCTATTTCAATATGAGAAAGTCTTATTCTTCACTGGCCAAATTGAGTGAGATTTTTTTTTCCTCTTCTAACTTTAATTTTGATCATGACTCAAATGATTTGCTTCAGGATTTCAAAATACATCAAATGTGATGTTCTGCAGCCTTTTTTTTTTTTCTTCAAGGGTTGTCAACAGCTACAGAAGTGCTCCTCTGAAAGCATTGTAAGACTTAGAATGCCTCTTAGATTGTTTGAAAACCCTGCCAATATACCTGTTCTATGAGTCCAGACTTACTGCCAATAGGAGAAGAGGCATGCAATATTTTGAAGGCATCTTTGATTGATAAAATCCAAAGTGTCCTTGTTTCCCATATGACACCTGACCCCCCCCACAACCCCCCTCAAAAAGACTTGCTGAGATTATTTTTCAAGAAAAGATTACAATGGGAAGAAAAAAATAATCTATTCTTATCCCTTTTTTTTTCACAAGACCTATAGGAAATTGTTATTCCTTCATCTCAGACATGGGCATCAGCAGAGCAAGGAAAGCAAGTGATATCATTTGCATGTAACCCATATAATTGTCATCACTTGTATCATGAAACTGATGCAAATAACATTATGCCAAGATCTGATTCAATACTGATCCAATTTCAAGAGGTTAATTCAGTTCAGCTGGAATAAGCCAAATCAAATTTGAAAGTTCAGTCTCCATAAAATGTAAGTTCTTTGAACAGATTCAAAGGCACTTAATTTGTTGTTCCAAACTGATTTGATAAGACGATTCCATTCAAAGGGATAAATTGACTGAACCACTTTTGAATAAAAGATTTGCAAAGTTCCAATATCAGTATTGCAAAAAAATATATGGGGAATTAAGATGATGGGATAAGAAAATAAATTATGCTTCCTCAAATGCAGTACTTCCAAAAACAATCCATTGTCACAAGTTCTCTAGATATTTTGATATCATAACATCCAAATCCACCATGGCCATTGTATCTTTAAGTTACAGTATACTTCACAACATCTGGAAATTGTCAGATGGGAAAAGATTGTTTAGCAAGCCTAGCTAGTTTTCAGTTCCTTTGAATTTAGTGAGAATTATTCAAAGATACCTATGATATATAGGTGTGTAGTGTTAGTCACCCAAGTGCTGAGCAGTTTGATTAAATATATGTTCATGTCAAATTAGCCTTTGTCTTGATAATTTATTTGTTGTTGTTAGTTGCGAAGTCGTGTCCGACCCATCGTGACCCCATGGACAACGTTCCTCCAGGCCTTCCTGTCCTCTACCATCTTCTGGAGTCCATTTAAGCTCACGCCTACTGCTTCAGTGACTCCATCCAGCCACCTTATTCTCTGTCATCCCCTTCTTCTATTGCCCTCAATCTTTTCTATAACTGAATTACTTTTTTTCTCCTGTAATCATTAGTATGTTAGTTACAATTAGTTACTAAACCTGCTAATTAGTTATTAATCCTGTATAATTACTATGATTTGAGTTTGGGCTTGACAAAATTCTGTATTTCATTTTGGGATATTACGTTTGAACTCAACTCCCAAATATATTCTGGATACTAAGTAATCTGTTAAATCTATTAAAATAAGTGAAAAAATCCTAAGGCATATATATTTGTAGAAAGTATGCAAAATTGCAGAGGGTTATTAAAAATTAATTTTCCATTTGGAAAAAGCCTGGAATTGAGAAATGTACAA